>NC_141136.1:25277908-25577908 GCF_053477565.2 Lygodium microphyllum | reverse complement strand
ACATAAACTAGATTTTAGTTTACGTTTTGATGCTCAACCTTCCCTCTCACCCTGCCGTTTAATATTTTGCATTCGTTGATAGGTGAAAGGGTCATTTTATGTGTATTTCCTTACAAAGAAAGCGATAAACACGAACAGAAACATAGAAACGAGGGTAAACTGAGGCCAACCTCATGCTTTACCTTCATTATACACTGCACAAACACACATGTAATTTTTTGGAATTTTGCTTTTATCGTTTCCTAATTTTCTCCCATTTAAAACCCATTTTTTATCATTTTTTGATATATTTCCTCTATTTTATTCAATAAAAAATGACTAAAAATTAATATTGATTGTGGGCTGTGGCCCTTAGGTTCCTTGACAGTAAAATTTTAGGTTTTTGTAGGCATTATGTCTCATATTTCACATTTATTTTGCAAAAATCCCATTTTTACCCCTTAAACGCGTGTTTTTTGGATTTTATAACATTAATTACAGCCATATCACTTATGATTTTCTAATTTTCAGATTATAAACTATCGAAACTCATAGCAACCAACATCATAATGCATAATCAGCCCATGGGAATAATGTTTCCTCAATCAAATGGCATAAAAACTCATTTTTTCTTCATAAAAATTAAATTACCGCTTAGACTTCATGTTTCGGGATCTCGGTTTTGGTGTGGGACTGTGGGTCAACCCACATTCAATGTCCAACATCTTCACAATTAGCAATCTTCATGTCTACATCAACCCGGAAGCAATCCAGTCCCAACCGAATAAGCTTTCCTTCACCATTCTTCATTTTCCTCTTGCACACAAGAACAGCCCCTTAGGGGAGAGAGAGGGAGGAGAGAGAAAGAATAAATTTTCATCTCTTCATTCAGGCCACCATTGCTCGAGTGAAGACAAGCAATAAGATCAGCCCATAGAGAGAAGAACAGGGGTAACATCGGTTCCATGAGGTATATTCAGCCTGCAAATCATGATGAGAGAGGAGGAGGCGAAATTTGTGCCCTGCATGCTGCGCCATCTTCTTCTTCTCTCTCCACACTTTTTTTCATGCAATTTGGGTGGGGGGGTTAAAATGTCCCAAAGGGCACCCTCCCGTTGGACCATGTTGTGGCCACCCTTTCAAATCTTAATTGTTTGTTGGACTTTTCCTCGTTCGGCATCCAAATCGAGCTCTGAAAAATCCTGGGCATCCGGCTTGACATCCCGCATTGACTGGCAACTCCTGACAACCAGCACGATAGTCTGAATAGTTATCAAAAATCCACAAGTGTCGCTCGGGCGCCTTTTAAAAGTCGTCTTTCACTTGGCGCTTAAAATCGTCCTAGCTGGAGTTGCCGCCTTCGATGTTAAATATTTTTCCCCTAAATTCCAGATTTTTTGGTAAATTTTAGGCACATCTTGGGCTCAAAACTCTACTCTCATTGGCGACCATGGGATAGGGCGACTCAGCCCGTCGAATCCCACAACAGATTTGCACAAAACGACCAAAGGAAACATCAAACTAATACAAAAACAGATACATATTAAAACACAACACAATCTCACCCTACCCCCTGACAAAACCAAGGCATGAAATCCACAAGGAGTAGGCCGAGCATAATCTGATAGAAGGTCCAAAGCTAGTCACTAACCGACTGCTCCAACACGGCCAAACTAAAAAGAACTATCAAAGAGGTCACCCTAAGTGGTGGTCTGAACTACCTACATAACTAAGGACAACACAACCAGGAGCTCCTACTAGGCGAGGACTCCTATAGCCTGATCAAGAAGTATGTTCTTTTAGCACATTTCTTCCTTTAGGTTTTTTGTTTCATACTCGGGCATGTAAAAAGGAGGGAGCTGAGCGTAGTGACCCAAGGAGAATAGGGCATCGGCCTCAGGTCCTGTCTCGGTATCCAAGAACCTACCAAGCCCTCGCAAGGCGACACTTAATCCTTTTCTGATGCTCACTTTTATTTTCGCTCCAACCTTCCTTACTTTCTTCTTTTCTAGCAAGACGCCATCCCTAGGAAGACAAGGCATCGGCCCCGGGTCGGACACGTCCCTAGGAACCTACCAAGCCTTCGCAAGGTGATGATCAACTGCTTATAAATTTTTCTTTATTTTCTTTTCTATTTTTATAGGGGTTAGAACCCCTTTTTACACACCTTTGTATATATTTATTTTCCTTAAGATATTCAGGGTTTTTTTTTCCTCTCAACCATCATCATTTTCCTCCCGACAGGCTTCTCTAACTGCCTCACACCTAACAAGAACTCCTAGAACGGCTGCCTAGCAGGCTAGCAGAATAGGGTCACTAGAACTGCCTTCTAAAACGGGTCTTTTGATGCCTGGCAATGTCTTTATAGGAGGCAACGACTACTTAGACCCCCCTCAAACATACCTAACCTAAACTTGGGACTTCATGCCTTGGATGCCGGTCCCCCACAAGAAAAGAAAATCCTATACAAGTATATAGACACATATAGTGTAAAAACACGGTACTCATAAAGGAGAGATATCACCTGGATAGGGCCACAAGAAGCTTCCACTCAACAAAGGCTCCTTCCAAGCTCTTCTTCGATCATGTCTAGCACAAGACTACAACAAGAAACCATTAACCGCACCTATACTGATGCCGGGAGGCATATTTCACGGTGGATTCCGTGCCACGGTGGATTCCGTGAGGTTTTACGGTGGATTCCATAAACTTTGATGACCGGGGCTCATACACAAAGTGGATTCTTTGTGCGAGAAGTTGGTGGGGACACCTGTCCTTTTCGGGCATTTCATTAATTTAGTGTGTACATGGGTGATTCCATAGCGGGTGATTCCGCAAAATACATATTAAATTAATAGACATTTATGAGTTTAGAGTGCGCACTCGTAATAAATTAAGGTTAGGATTTATTTCTAACCAGTTGATTTATTTATGTAGCTGAAGACTGCTAGGTATTCACTTTTGTCGGTTTAATTGTATTATTTTACTAACGATTGTGAATGCTTCAGTTGATGTGTAGAGATAGCAGCAGTGGCGGAGGAAAGCATTGGAGGATAGAGAGTATTCGATTTATGGATTATATTTTGATAGGCGCCACGCCTATATTTTGTATGCGCATGGGCGCACGGTTATGTTATTTCCTCGCAAAACTGGCCCTCTTGGCCTAACGAGATAAAACAGAATAGCACCTACACATCCCTCCCTGAAAGAGTACAGATATACAATAATATGCTCCTTTCCAAGGAGGAAAAACCAGGGCTCATAGCCCTAAGCTAAATGCATAAGATTATGACCCATCCCTCCTACATGTATAGCAAGAGATGTATGCATAACATGTTGTCTAATCAGCCTATGGGTCCAGGATAACAACAGTAGATTGGTCTCGGCTACTCTTTGCATCATCCATATCAACCATCGCCTGTCATATATTGCATGCTCTAATAACATTCCCCACGAGCGATCGGGTCCTGTCTCATTATTGATGGAAATGTCCAAACTAGGACCACAGTTGAAGAAAAGGTCTTCATCATAAGCAAGATTTGCCAGTGAATCCGCAAATTGATTCCAGTAACATGGAATCACCTGAAAAGGCACTCTCTCAAACTCCTCAAGTAGGGTCATTGCAGTTCGATGATACATACAAAGGATGGGATTTCGCACTGTGTATGTCCCATCTAGCTGATTCAAAATCAACTAGGAATCCCCTTTTACTAACAACTACCGAATACCACCTTGTTTGGCAATATGCAGTCCCATAATCAAGGCTCTATACTCGGCCATATTGTTAGTGAATCCTACCCTGAGATAAGCAACTAACTTCATCGTAACTCTACGTTGGGGATCTCGGATTACTACTCCAACGCTCCCTTTTTTATTAGGGCCCCTAGACGCTCCGTCAGAATATAATGTGTACGTCCACAATGGGTTTACACAGCTTGCCATCACGAACTCCTCTATTTGTAATTATGATAATCAAAGTTTAACATGGTCAGAGGATGAACTGATGACTCCATCCCACCTTCTTCATTGAACTCAATAGGGATACTTGTCAATAGTTGTAAGCAGTGATGGCAGAAGACTTTGATCTCCCACACAAAGGTTTCGTCTTCTTGCTCAACCACGTTGTATCCTTTGCTCCACCAGATAAGTTTCCCCTGATGGTATCTCTGCTCCAGATATGGGTGCTCCAAATAAAGAATTAACTGCCCCATCAACCAGCTTCAAGCTCTTTTGCAGGTCTCAAATCAGCCCCAGCATGGACTTGCAATGCATTTTTCTGTATTAGCATACTTAGAAATAATAATGTTTAATCTTATTAAGATTAACCTTATTTTTAAATTCTACTTCTTGTAGATTAGTTAGTAGAGCCGTAGATCTATTTTTCCCTATCCTAACAATCTTGTAGGGCCCATCCCATCTAGGTTCCAGCTTCCCTGGAAACAACTCCCTACATGCATCATAGTACAAAACTAATTGCCCTTTTTTAAAGGTATACTTCTTTGCTTTAAGGTCGTGCAACTGCTTCATCCGACGTTTAGCTACCTCCTGGTGTAATAAGCTCTGCAATTTCAGCTCATCCAGGTGGGCTATGGTTGTAAAACATTCAAAGAGTGAATCCTCATATCCCAAAGAGTGGTTAATTGCAAACCGTATGGTTGGCAACTTGATTTCAAGGGGTAACACACACTCTTCCCCATAAACTAATTTAAATGGAGTATGGCCGGTAGCTCATTTGAACGTTGTATTGTACGCCCATACTGCCACATACAACTTCATGTCCCAGTCTCGTTTCTTCTTCGAGACTATTTTAGACAAGATACCCACAAGCTGCTTATTATTACTTTTGACTTGCCCATTTGCTTGCGGATTATAAGGGGTCATTTTATTGTGCTTGATTTGCCAAGATTCAATCAAGCTTTTGATCACTTTATTCAAAAAGTGGGTTCCACGGTCCGACACTAGTTCCTCCGGTGGACCGAAACGGCAGATAATCTGCTCTAAAAGGAAACTTGCAGTCTCTTTTGCATTGTCATGCCTCGTCGCCCGTGCTTCTGACCATTTTGTGAAATAATCAGTCGCTACTATAATGTACCTCTTCTGGGTAGTAGACGACAAAGTTAATGCTCCACTTCTCAAACAGAAGGATAGCCATGATAGGCATAAGTGGGCATTTTTTATTCTCTTTGCTATCATGTCTTTGACATGTATCACATCTCTTAATGTACTCAAAGGAATCTTGGAAGATGGACATCCACCAATTCCAGTTCTTAAAGCTTTCTGTGCTCAACCCTCCTGCAAAGTGCCCTCCACATGCAGAGTCATGGCACTCTTCCAAGATGAAAGGAACCTCGTTAAGCATCACACATCGGCGATAGCTATCATCAACACCCTGCCGATATAGTGTCCCTGCGATCAGGGAAAACTTCAAAGCTTGTTGTATGATTTTCCTCTTTTCTGATTTTGACAAACCAGCTCCAGTATCTCCTATCGATAGATAATGCGTGATAGCAACATACCAAGATGGGATAGAAGCTGTATCAATTTTAAACATTTCTTCAATATCACTTCCTTCAGCCAAAGTCTTTTTTGGCTCCCCGAAATCCACAAGGCATTCCACAATACCCTGCAACCTCAGTGGCTTATTCTTAATCTCATAATCAAACTCCTGCAAAGTGATTAACCACTTTGCCAGACGATCAGGCTGTTGCAGCTTGTTCATAAGCAATCCAAGCCCTTCCGCTTTTGTATAGAACACTACCTTCTCATAGAGGATGTAGTGCCTGAATTTTTTAGTCGCAAAGACCATCGCAAGACACAATTTCTCCATGTAGGTGTAGTTAATTTCTGAAATACCCAATTTTCAACTAGCAAAAGCTATCGGATGATACCACTTTTCCTCCCAGATTTGGGCTAAATAATAGCTGATACTATGCATGGTGGCTGCTGAAAATATGTAAAATACTTCGCCTCTTTTAGGTGCTTTTAAAACTGGTGCTTTGACTAGCTCCTGTTTCACATCCTCGAAAGCTACCTTACAAGGGTCGCTCCATACAAATAGACAGCTAAAGGATAATAAATTCGTTAATGGCAACGTCCTTTCCGCCAAGGCATTTATAAACCTCCGATAGTACCCTATCGATGACAAAAAGCTATGTACCTCTTTTGGAGTATGCGGTGGACTCATAACGACTATAATTTTGATCTTTTCAGGGTCGGTTGCGATCCCTACTGAACTGACCACATGGCCCAACAATACCCCATAAGGCACTCCAAAGACACACTTCCGTGGGTTAAGAGCGATACAAAATTGTCTGCAACGCTCAAAGCACTTTCTCAAAATAGTCAACATCCTTTCCCTTACAATGGCTGCCCCTAGGTCATCGATAAATACTTTCAATTCATCTGGGGAGATGTCACCAAAGGTCTTGTCTGCTGTTCGTTGCCATGATCCAGGTGCATTGCACAAACCAAAGGCCATCACATGGTATGCAAAAGTACCAAAGACAGTAATGAAAGTTGTTTTCAACTTGTCCTCTTCTGCAATTGCCATCTGGTTATAACTCGCAAAGCAGTCCATAAACGAGTATATTTTCCTACCCACTAATTGATCCAAAATCTGGTCAATAAATGGCAATGGGTAGTAATCCTTAACTGTTTGCTTATTCAGCTCTCTAAAATCTACACATAGTCGGATCTGGTTGTTTTTCTTCTTCCTGATGACAATTGGTGAACACCATTCTGTGTGTTGTATAGGGAAGATTAAACCAGCTTTCCTTAACTTCTGTAACTCCTCAAAAAGCCCATCCCTCAATTCAAAAGGCATACACCTTACTTTCTGATGCACATGATGACTACCTTCTTTTACAGGAATAGTATGAACAGCCAGACTGGGAGGAATGCCTCTCAGCTCATCATAACTCCAAGCAAAAATATTGCAAAATTCTTGAGTCAAGGACACATAGTCCTCCCTTTTTGTTGAATTGAGCATGGAACCTAATTTAATTGGCCACCATGAATCATTCGGCGTGCCAAGGTCCAACTCAATCACATCCGTATCTCTTATCCTATCTTGCGGCTCTATTGGCTCATTTAGAGTTATCTGATAAATATCCTCTGTAATGGACCCCTCTTTAGATTCATCACTGAATGATGTCTCACTACCAGATGGATCATATGCTATTTCTAATTCAGTAGAGGATAAAGGAGCCCTCTCACTCTGCAGCGGCGGAGACTCAGGGTAAGCATCGACTATTACTTGATTAGCACCTCTACCTAGAACCACTTGATCAGCGGGTATATCGACTTGACAGTCTTTTCGTAAGATCCAAGGCCTACCTAGTAAAAATCAATAGCTAGGACATCCTGCAAACCTTATCACCCTAAATTCCAAGAAGCATTCTACATTTGCCACTGTAACATGGACTCTAGTAACGCAACCCTCTGGTTGTCTTAGGCTATCATCAACCATTCTAAGAAGAGTGGAGCTATCTTTCTAGATGCCTAGACCCAACCTCTCCATCAACTCTCAACTCATGATATTGACGGAGGACCTAGTGTCTACAATAGCATGCTCCACTAATATTCCATCCACGTATGCTAGAACACTAGGGCAATTCTTTTCAGCATGATCAAACCAATCTTCCCCTACTCGTGCTATGCCCAAAGGTTCTACAATATACCCAATACGTAGGATCTTCTTAAATTCCTTGCGTACTCTTGGAGATAATTTAATCAATTGTAAGAGATTTACATCTCGTTTGACTTCGCAAAGAGAACTTGCTAGATCAAAATCATGATAGGTAGCCAAAGCTCTCTTTTCTCGCCACACCATTCTTTCTTTTGGTCTCGGGACCGGCTTTGTGCTTCTTTTTTAGCTCTTGCCTTCTTTCTTGGCACTTCCTCATCCTTCTTAGGATTGACTTTTTTGTCAATAGGCCTTAGAGGTCCACCTTCCACGCTAGGATTCAAGACTTGTGTCCCCTTATCCCCTTGCTTAGGGTTTCCCTCAACTGGTTTTGCATTATCTTTATCAACCTCTTTAGCCTTTTGGCCTCTTGTCATGGCTCTTAGGTTAGAGGTTTTAGCATCATTGACTTGTACAGCCTCGATAAGGCTGACTCCATTGCCTTGTGGCGACTCTTCTATAGTGGTCTTTCCCCTTTGCAATATTTGTCTTGGTCCATCATTTTGCTGCACGTTATTACCTTGCACTCTATGATTAACTGGACCTGGCTGTTTACTCCCTTGTTGGAGGGAGCTAATCTTACTCCAACAGGTAGCAGCTAAGTGGCCCGACTTCCCACAAATATCACATTTAACATTTGGACAATTTCTAGGGAAATGTTGTTCGCTACACCACTTATAGCTCAATCTTGAGGGGCCACCCTCTTCAGGGCGTCGACTCCCTTTCAAATTCTGTTGCTTCTTCAAAAAATTGGCGTCAACAGCTATTTGCCGATATTGTTTAGAAATCATGTCAGTGTAGTGCTTCATCATATCCTTAACTTCGCTAAGAACATTAGATGCACTCGACTCATAGCCTCGATCGTCTATCCGTCGCTCCATTGGCCTAATAATTTGATTGGGCATTGGTTGTTGACTCACAAGAATAGCATTAGGGTTCGAAGCTTGGCCTCCAACATTTGGTGGAGCCAACTGACTAGCCATAGGCATAGACACACTGGGAGGGGCTGGCAATAAAGGTACATTTTGAACCATGTTTCCTTTCCCATTAAGGTTATTCATAGACATCCCTTGACTTCCATTTGTCAATGGTAAATTGCCTCCAGGTACTAAACCCGCATTAAGATTTATTTGAGAGGAGTAGGCAGTTTGTAATCGTGCTTCTACTCCTTCTACCACGCGATGGCGGTGTCTATATTAGCCAAAGTCACACTGCTCAATTGTACCTGAATATTGAAATCCAATCTGTGCAAGAAGTATTGCAATTGGGCAGATAGGAATGTAAGTTTGTAACTTACGAAACACTTCCTTAAGCTTCTTGGCATAGGCTTTCACATTCTCATGGGGGTCTTGGCGTGCTACATTCAAAACATGCAACCAGTATTGGCCACCTCTTTCTGTTGAGATATCGAGCTCCACTCGTGATATGCCAGGGTGACCGTTGTGCATTTATGTCAGTGACATGTCAGTTGCAGATGCGGTTGGTACACCGCCCATGAATAATAGCTACATGATAGTTATCCTTATCTACTCTAGTTCGTGGCTCAGTTAGTATGCCACCTTAGTTAGTTGAGTTTGGTTTGAGACCCATATATAGGGTTCTTCTATTTCTTTGTACTTGAGTTCTTTTGGCTTCCACAACTAAGAAGAGGAAAACTGATTTTCAGCCTCCACCTTTGTGTGTATTCCCCCATTGTGCAAGCAAGAAAGCTACAAGTGAGACTCCTTCCTTCTCTCCCACAATCTTGACATGGTATCAGAGCCTTGTTCGTGGTAAGGAGCTCAAGAAAGCAAGCCAAGCTCGCGATGTTCTGGTAAGAGGAGCAGTGTTGCTTTCATTTTCTGTTTTGGGAGCAGATCTCTGCAGGTAGCACAGCCAGAAATTGCAAGAGTGCATTGTCTCAGGTTGAGACGCCCTTCGCGATGAAGCGAGAGGGTAGTATATGCTGCGGGTAAGGGCTTTAGCCTACGACAACCCTGTTTTTTTGATTTGAGGCCATTTCGGGGCCTATTTTGGAGGCGGAAGTTTTCTGCACGCACTCAAGAAAAGGCCTAGTTTTATGCTGTGCAGCCACTGTTCTACAGGTCGGTGAAAAGTTACTGTAGAAATTGCATCGTATGCTTGTGCGCAGAGACATTGGGAGTTACAGAATTATCCTTGTTGCCTGTTGATGCAAAATCGTCACTAGGAAGTGACTGTGTGGTCAAATACCACTTTCGCCAGTTTTGCAAATTTGGCCTTGTGAGGGTGAAGCTGAGTTTTTTGCAGTGACAAAATATTTTGCAGTGTTCTGTAATGGCGTCTGATTCTCTTTTACAGATTGTCACTGAAAAGCTTGACAAGAACAACTTCCAAGCATGGAAGTTCAGAATGACAAATTTCCTTATGGGAAAAGGATATTGGGAATTTGTTGCAGGAAATGAAGAAGAACCAGTTCTTCCTGATGTTCCCAATCAACAGCAAATGCATGCATTTAAAGCATGGTATGAGAGAGCCAGGAAAGTTATGTACTGGCTGTCTATCAGTATTTCAGACTCTATGATTGTGCATATTCAGGATGCAAGTATGCCAAAGGAGGCATGGGATACTTTGTCAAAAATTTATAGCACAAATACGCAAGCCAGGAAAATGCAGCTCAAGCAAGAGTTGCATAATGTGCAAAGAGAAAGTATGAGCATCAATGACTACCACATGAAAGTGAAGAAGATTGCAGATGCACTTGCTTCCATTGGGTCGCCAGTGGAAGATGATGATTTAGTTTCTGTGACCTTGAATGGTCTAGGAAAGGATTATGCACAGTTTCAGACATCCATTTCAGTTCGTGAAAGATTTCCTGATTTTGAGGAGTTGATTGCTCTTCTAATTTCTGAGGAGCAGAGAAATGGTGGTGCATCTTCTTCAGGAGGAACTTCAGAAGAATCTGTTTTCTACTCAAATGCTGGAAGAGGTAGAGGCAGAGGTAGAGGAGGCTGATTTGGAGGCCGTGGTAGAAATCAGAATATGCAGCAAACTCAAGAAAACCAGTCCTATGGAGGAGGACGTGGTAACTCTAGAGGCAGGGGGAGCCAAAGAGGTCGTGGTGGATGGCAAAGAGGCCAAAATGCAAACAATAATGTTGAATGCTACTACTGTGGTAAAATGGGTCATATGGCTAAAGACTGCTATAAAAAGCAGAATGACATCATGAATGGAAAACTGCAACAAGGAAATTATGCATCTTCTAGTAGACAGGGTGATGACAGAAATGAACATTTGTTTATGGTGCAACACATGAACAATTCTGTGACAAGTGTAGAAGAAAGCAACGAAGTGTGGTATGTTGACTCAGGTGCATCAAACCACATGACATGTCATGCAGAATGGATGGAAGATGCAAGGAAAATGGAAAAACCAGGATTTGTGGAGACTGGTGATGATACTGCACATCCTATTGTGCAGATTGGAAAAATCCCTTTGTCTATGCAGGATGGGAAAAAGAAATATCTGTCAGATGTATTTCATGTCCCGAATATCACCAAGAATCTAGTTTCTGTTGGTCAAATGGTTGAGCAGGGCTTGCAGGTCAGATTTAATCCTCATGGATGCTTTGTTGAGGATATGAAAAATAAAGGTCGCTTGATAGCAAAAGGAAAGAAGAAGGGCAGAATGTTTATGTTGGATGCAAACATGCCTGAATTGAGTGCAGCAATGTTTGCACATGGGACTGGTGTAGTTGCAGATATTGATATCTGGCATAAACGCATTGGTCATGTTAATGTACAACGACTTAAATCAATGCAAGCCCAAAATATTGTTGCAGGATTGCCAAAATTCAAGGTTGCAGAAATGCATAAGGTATGTGAAGCCTGTCAGTTTGGAAAACAGGCAAGGAAACCATTTCCTAGACATGTTCAAGAGAGTAAGAAGCCATTGGAATTAATCCACTCTGATGTGTGGACTACTAAAGCTGCATCTCTTGGAGGCTGTCATTATTTTGTCAGTTTTATTGATGACTATAGCAAAAAAGTTTGGATGTATTTTATGAAAAAGAAAAGTGAAGTTTTTGGGCATTTCAAAACTCTTAAAGCTATGGTTGAAAAAGAAACAGGCCTACAAATAAAATGCCTAAGGTCAGATGGAGGAGGAGAGTACCTCTCAAATGAGTTTGCAAGGTTCCTGCAAGAGCATGGCATAAAGCAGCAATATTCATGCAGTCATACCCCACAACAAAATGGAGTTGCAGAAAGGAAAAACAGGCATATTGGAGAGGTATCTCGTGCCATGCTGAACGAAAAAGACTTGCCAGATTTTTACTGGGCTGAAGCAGTTGCTATGGCAGTCTATATAATGAACAGGAATCCCACTGCAGCAATACATGGGATGACTCCAGAGGAGAGGTATACTGGTAGGAAACCAGATATTTCTCATTTGAAATTTTTTGGTTGCATTGCCTATGTACATGTGCCAGATGAGTTGATATCCAAGTTAGATCCAAAAGCTGAGAAGTGCATCTTTATTGGTTACTCTCTGCAGCAAAAAGGGTATAGATGCTATAACCCTTCTACTCGTAAGTTTACAGTGAGCAGAGATGTTGTTTTTGATGAGATGAGTACCTTATATAAACCAGTAAATGTGATTGATGATGTAGATGCACAAAATGGTAATGCTGCACAGAATTCACAGCAGCAGTCACAAAATATTAGTGGACCTGGAGCATCCTCTAGCAGTGGTTCACATTCTTCGCCATGGACAGGCAGATTGAGATCAGGAGAATCTTCTCAAAGCAATGCAGATAGTGGTATGAAGGTATCACGAAAAGGAAAAGAGAAGGTAGATCAGCCCATGTTTGATGTGAATGCAAGTCACTCTTATGTGGATGGTGAGTCCAGTGGCTCAGAACAGAGCATTGATGATGAGTTGGGTATTCCTTCTATTGTTACACCAGGTTATGTGCATGCTGTTCATCCTGAGTTTGTTTGCAGGTTGAAGAAAGCATTGTATGGCTTAAAGCAAGCACCTAGAGCATGGTCTGACAAGATAGGACAGTATCTTGTCACTATTGGCTTTCAGATTTCCAAGGAAGATTTCTCACTTTATGTGAGAAAAACAGAGAAAGGTATCATGCTACTTGTAATTTATGTTGATGATTTGATTATGACAAGTGACAGTGATGAAGATATCCTTCATGTGAAAATGCTATTGAAGCAGAAGTTTGAGATGAAGGATTTGGGAGAGCTGCGTTATTTCTTGGGCATTGAGGTGATTAGATCACCAAGTGGGATACAGCTCTTGCAGAGGCAGTATGGATTGGACATGCTGTCCAAATATGGGATGACAGGTTGTAAGTCTATTTCAGTTCCTTTGGAGCAGAATGTGAAGCTGAGCGCAGATGCAGGTGAGCTTCTGGAAGACCCTACTATGTACATACGCATATTAAGAAGCTTGATTTATATGACTATTACCAGGCCAGATTTGAGCTATGCTGTTGGATTGGTAAAACAGTTTATGCAGGCTCCAAGGAAACCGCATTTGGATGCGGCTAGATGCATACTCAGGTATGTGAAGTCCACATTACAGTATGGACTATTTTATGAGACTGGGGTTCAGATACAGCTGCATGGATACACTGATGCTGATTGGGCTAGTAGCATTTTTGATAGACGATCTACCAGTGGATATGTGTTCTCTTTTGGGAGTGCTGCAGTCACTTGGAGCAGCAAGAAATAGCCTACAGTTGCCTTGTTGAGCATAGAGGCTGAGTACAGGGGTGCAGCAATGGCTGCATGTGAGGTAGCTTGGTTGCATAAGCTACTTTATGATATGCATCAGCCTACAGATGGTGATGGACCTAAAAACGGGCCGGCACTGGCTCATGCACTAGCCGGGCCTCGTCACTATTCATAATTTCTGGTTATAAACAGTAAGAACTCAGAAGAATCAGCAGCATAATCAAATCTTAGTCCATATGAACGGCATTCCATCAATCAAAAGCATAAAACACTAAATTTTCTTTGTAATTTTTTAGTTTACCGCTTAAACGCGTGTTTCGGGTTTTTTTTGTCCATGGCTGTAGATTTGGAAAACAGCAACACTTCATGTCCAGCAACATCACAAATCACCATTCTCAGCCCGTGTAGCAATCCGGTCCATGCTGGACAAGCCTCCATCATTCTTTCTTCATTGCTCCTTCCCACACATGAACTGCCTCTTAGAAGAGAGAGAGGGAGGAGAGAGAAAGACTAGAATCAGAAATTTCAAACCAGGCCATCATTTGACGGGCGAAGAGCGGCGAAATGATTGGCATCCAGGAGGGAATGAGGGGCAGTGATTAGTTGCAGGGGTTGTTTGCAGGCTGGAGATGGCATGATCAACATTGGAGCGCATTTTTCGGCGCCTGTCTGCGTGCTCCTCTCCCCACGATTTCATGCATCTCTCAACTCCAAAGTTTCATGTGACATTAAAATTTTGGGCCCCAAAGGTCACTTGCCCATTTTGGCCAATTTTTGTCCACCTCTTCGCATCTTGACCGGTTTCTTGGCCATTTCCCCGTCCGGACTCGGAATCGAGCTCTGAAAAATCCTGGGCGTTCAGCTTAGCATCCCGCATTGGTTAGTAGCTCGTGCCAACCCGCACGACTGTCTGAAAAATTATGAAAAATCAACAAGTGTCGCTCGGGCGCCTTTAAAGAACTTTGGCGCTTAAAATCGTCCTAGATCGAGCCGCCGCCTTTGACAGTGAATATTTTTCCCTTGATATTCATAATTTTTAGCTATTTTTAAGCACTTCCCGTCACCTAAATTCCGCTCTCATTGGCGACCACGGGATAGGGCGACTCAGCCCGTCGAATCCACGAACATATCTGCACATAAACAACCAAAGAAGCATCAAACTGATACAAAACAATTATCATCATAAAACTCAGCACAATGCTCCCCCTACCCCTGGACAAAACCAAAGCATGACATCCACAAGGAGTAGGCCTAGCATCATTTAATAGAAGATCCGCAGCGAATCACTAACCAGCTGCTCCAACATAGCCAAACTAAAAAGAACTATCAAAGAGGTGGCCCTAAGTGGTAGTCTGAACTACTTACCAACTAAAGACAACACCACTAGGAACTCCTACAAGGCGAGGACTCCTATAGCCTGAGCAAAGGATATTTTCTTTCAGTATATCTCTTCTTTGAGGATTTTTATTGGATGAACATACTTGGGCATGTAAAAAGGAGGGAGCTGAGCGTAATGACCCAAGGAGAACAGGGCATCGGTCTTCGGACCTATCTCGGCACCCAAGAACCTACCAAGCCCTCGCAAGGCGACACTTAATCCTTTTCTAACGCTCACTTTTATTTTCGCTCCAACCTTCCTTGTTTTGATATTATTTTTTTTCCAGCAAGAAGCCACCCCTAGGAAGACAAGGTATTGGCCCCAGGTCTGACTCGTCCCCAGGAACCTACCAGGCCTTCGCAAGGCAATGATCAACTGCTTATATATTTTCATTTCTTTTCTCCTCTTCTTTGATAGGGGTTAGAACCCCTTTTTACACACCTTCGTATTGATAGTCATCTTTTAGGACAGTCAGGATTTCTTGGCATCATCATTATGATCTTCTAGCAGGCTTCTCTAACTGCCTCACTACTAACAAGAACTCCTAGAACGGCTGCCTAGCAAGTTAGTAGGACAGGGCCACTAGGACTTCCTTCTAAAACAGGTCTTTCAATTCCTGACAATGTCTTTACAGGAGGCAACGACTACTCCGACCTCCCTCAAACATACTTAGCCTAAACCTGGGACTTCATGCCTTGGTTGCCGGTCCCCAACAAAAATAGATCCCCTCGACAAGTACAAATACACATATAACAGGAAAGAAAGGTACTCGTAAAGGAGAAATATCACCTGGATTGGCCAAAAGAAGCTTCCATCGCAGCAAAGGCTCCTCCAGTCTCCACAAAATTCCACAACCCGAAAAACCTGTCCAGCACAACACTAAACAAAAACCCAATTAAACGCACCCGCACTAGACAGGGAAATGACCCTCTTGGCCTAATGAAATCAGACATGACTTTGCTACAAAACTGAATCGGCCCTCTTGGCCTAATGAAATAAAACAATACTATGCAGAACATCCACCTGGAAACAACCATGATAGACATCAAAGCATACTATTCCCAGGGGAACAGGGCATCTAGCCCTAAACTAGGTGCATTAAATTATGACCTATCCCTCCTGCGTATATCGCAAGAGGTGTTCGCATCACATGTCATCGAATCAGTCTGTGGGTCTGAGATAATAAAGGTAGATGAGTCTCGCTTACCCTCTGCATCACCCAAATCAACCATCGTCTGCCAAAGAGGGCATGTTCAGAAAGCATACCCCACAAACGACCAGGTCCCGTCTTACCATCAATAGATATATCGGGACAAGGGCCACAATTAAAGAAGAGGTCCTCTTCATACGCAAGATTAGCCAATGAATCGGCAAACTGATTCCAATTCCGTGGAATCAGCTGAAAAGACACTCTATCGAATTCGTCTAGCAGGGCTATGGCAGTATGATGGTACATACAAAGGATCGGGTTCCGCACCATGTACGTCCCATTGAGTTGATTTAAAACCAACTGAGAGTCCCCTTTTATCAACAACTGGCGGATACCACCCTTCTTTGCAATATTCAAACCCATAATCAGGGCTTTGTATTCTGCCATATTATTGGTAAAATTCGCCCCGAGATAAGCAGCTAACTTCATGACAATGCGTCGTCGGGGGTCGCGGATGACAACTCCTACACTTCCTTTTTTGCATGCACCCCTGGATGCCCCATCAAAGTACAAGGTATACGTCCATAAAGGGTTTACATATCCTGCCATCCTGGACTCTACGTGTAATTATGGTAATCGAAATTCAGCATATTCAACGGGTGGACTGTAGGCTCCATCCCTCCATCATCATTGAATTCGACAGGGATGCTCGTCAAAATTTGTAGGCAGTGATGGCAGAAGACCTTGATTTCCCAAATGAATGTCCCGCCTTCTTGCTCAATCACCTTGTATCCTTTGCTCCACCAAATGAGCTTTCCCTGATGATACCTCTGTTCCAAATATGGGTGTTCTAAATAAGGGATCAGACGACCCATCAACCTCTATCACGATTTCCTTGCAGATGTTTGATCAATCTCGCCTAGACCTACAAGGCAGTAATAGCATTAGTGCAATCAGAAATAATAAGGTTTAATCTTATTAAGATTAACCTTATTTTTAAATTCTATCCCCTCAAGGTCAGCTAACAGCACTGTAGATTTATTCTTTCCTATTCTAACGATCTTATAAGGCCCATCCCATTTGGGTTCTAGCTTGCCTGGGAATAATTCACGTCGTGCGTCATAATACAGAACAAGCTGTCCTTTCTTGAAGGTGTATTTCTTGGCTTTGAGGTCGTGTAGCTTCTTCATTCGGCGCTTCGCCACTTCTTGGTGCAATAAGCTCTGCAACTTAAGCTCATCTAAATGGGCCAATGTCGTCAAGCGCTCAAAAAGAGCGTCTTCATCGCTCAAAGAATGATTGATGGCAAACCGAATGGTCGGCAGCTCAATTTCCAAAGGCAAGACACACTCCTTCCCATATACTAACTTGAACGGGGTATGGCCAGTGGCTCGTTTGAAAGTCGTATTATAAGCCCACACTGCCACGTATAACTTTTTATCCCAATCGCGTTTCTTTTCCGACACAATTTTGGACAGGATGCCCACAAGTTGCTTGTTGGTACTTTCGACTTGCCCATTGGCTTGCGGATTATATGGGGTTGTCTTGTTATGCTTGATGTTCCACAACTCTGTCAAACCTTTAATCACCTTATTCAGGAAATGGGTTCCGCGGTCCGACACTAATTCTTTCGGCGGACCAAACCGGCATATTATCTGCTCTAAAAGGAAACTAGCAGTTTCTTTAGCATCATCTTTCCTTGTTGCACGTGCTTCTGACCACTTTGTGAAGTAGTCAGTTGCTACAATGATGTACCGCTTTTGCGTAGTCGATGACGGAGTAATAGGACCCACAAAGTCTATTCCCCACTTCTCAAATGGAAGTATCGCCATAATAGGGGTGAGTGGTCGTTTCCTATTCTCTCGACTATCATGTCGTTGGCAAATATCGCATCGCTTAACATACGCAAACGCATCCTGGAAGATGGCAGGCCACCAATAACCTGCTCTTAAAGCCTTCTGTGCTGTAAGCCGTCCAGCAAAATGGCCACCGCAAGCAGAATCATGGCACTCTTCCAAAATGAATGGCACCTCGTCAGGCGTCACACATCGACGATAGATATCATCAACCCCTTGCCGATATAATGTACCTGCGATCAAGGCAAACTTTAACGCTTGCTGCTTAATTTTCATTTTCTCGGCCTTAGATAGTTCGGATCCCGCCTCTGCTGTTGATAAATAATGTGTTATTGCAGCATACCAGGAGGGAATAGATGCCGTATCTATTTTAAATATCATCTCCATGTCACTACCTTCAGCCACAGATTCTTTCGGCTCCCCAAAGTCCACTAGACATTCCACGATGCCTTGCAACCTTGGTGGCTTACTCTTGATTTCATAATCAAATTCCTGCAAAGTGATCAACCACTTCGCTAAACGATCAGGCGGCTGTAACTTATTCATCAATAGTCGAAGTCCCTCCGCCTTCGTATAAAGCACGACTTTCTCATAGAGAATGTAATGCCTGAACTTCTTGGTCCCAAAGACCATCGCTAGACACAGCTTCTCCATGTAGGTGTAATTGATTTCGGATACCCCCAGCTTCCGACTAGCAAAAGCAATCGGGTGGTACCACTTCTCTTCCCAAAATTGGGCTAAACAGCAGCTGATACTATACATGGTGGCTGCTGAAAATATATAGAACACCTCACCTCTTTTAGGTGCTTTTAAAACGGGCGCTCTTGCTAGCTCTTGTTTCACATCCTCGAATGCTACCTTACAAGGGTCACCCCACACAAACGAACAGCTAAAGGACAATAAATTTGTAAGTGGCAACGTTCTTTCTGCTAAGGCGTTAATGAATCTACGGTAGTAACCAACCGAAGACAGAAAGCTATGAACTTCTTTCGGAGTGCGTGGTGGACCCATGGCAACTATAACTTTGACCTTCTCGGGGTCTGTCGCAATTCCTACCAAACTGACCACATGGCCCAGCAATAGCCCATAAGGTACTCCAAAAGCACACTTCCGTGGGTTTAGGGCGATGCAAAATTGTCTACAGCGCTCAAAGCATTTTCTCAAAATGATCAACTGCCTTTCTCTCACGGTGGCAGCCCCTAAGTCATCAATAAACACCCTCAACTCGTCAGGGGATATGTCACCGAATGTCTTATCGGCTGTTCGTTGCCACGAACCGGGCGCATTGCATAAACCAAAAGCCATCACGTGGTAAGCAAAAGTGCCAAATACAGTAATAAAAGTTGTTTTCAACTTGTCCTCTTCTGCAATTGCCATTTGGTTGTATCCTGCAAAGCAATCCATAAACGAATATATCTCCCTACCTGCTAATTGATCCAAAATTTGGTCAATAAATGGTAATGGGTAGTAGTCCTTAACTGTCTGCTTATTCAGCTCCCTAAAGTCTACACATAAACGGATCTGATTATTCTTCTTCTTTCTAATCACAACTGGCGAACACCATTCCGTGTGTTGCACAGGAAAAATCAAACCCGCTTTTCGAAGCTTCTGTAACTCTTCAAACAGCCCGTCCCTCAATTCGAAAGGCATACGCCTTACTTTCTGCCGTACAGGACGACTGCCCTCTTTCAACGGAATTGTATGAACAGCAAGACTAGGAGGAATGCCTCTCAACTCATCATAACTTCAGGCAAAAATATCACGGAATTCCTGGATCAAGGCCACATAGTCCTCCCTTTCTGCTGTGCTGAGCATAGAGCCTAATTTGATTGGCCGCGAATCACCAAGCGTACCAAGGTCTAGCTCGATAACATCTGCATCTCTTATACGCTCTTGGCCCTCTATCGGCTCGTTCAAAGTGATCTGATAGATGTCCTCCGTGGTGGATCCCTCTTTGGACTCATCACTCGATGATGTCTCACTAGCAGATAAATCTTCTAATGTCTCCAATTCTGTAGAAGATAGAGGAGCTCTCTCACTCTGCGGGGACTCAGGATAAGCATCAACCACCACACGCTGGGCACCTCTGCCGAATATCAGTCGACCGGCAGGTATATCTACTTGGCAATCCGCTTGCAAGATCCAAGGTCGTCCAAGTAATACTTGATAACTTGGCCGCCTTGCAAAACGAATCACCCTAAAGTCCAACATGCATTCTACATTTGCAACAGTGACATGGACCTTAGTAATGCAGCCTTCCGGCTGTCTCAAACTGTCATCTGCCATTCTGAGAATTGTGGAGGTATCTTTCTGAATCGCAAGACCTAACCTTTCCATCAGTTCAGAACTCATAATGTTAACACGTTTCCTTTTTCTATAAACTCCTTAGAGGGAGAACCCATACATATTGGCCATCAATGCCACGATCACATACATGGAGGCAACCTCTTGGTAGAAACACCGCGGCCACACTGCAGCTCTCCTACATCGCAGGGATTGGCCCCTTAATGGGCTGCTCAACATAAAACATACGAACACAAACTCCTCTCTTTTATATTTCTCGTATTTCCAGGAGATATACCAAGTGTCCTTACTTAATAGTCCCTTAGGAAACCGACCCTCTATCCTACGGCAAAGGATAACCTTACGCTCTCAATCGTGGGTCAAAGTCCTAAGAAAACAATTGCTATACAGTCTAGGAGCTTTTCTATTGACACCATGAACTATGCATAGTGCATAATGTTAATGGTTTAGTACACAAAAAGAAGAGAATCAGCATTGTGCATCGTGCGAAACCAATCTTTTCATGATTTCCATGCTAACGTTTATGTAATGAGGAAAGACACCGAGCCTTACGCTCATGCTGCCTTTTTCTTTATTTTAAAACAGTGTCCTATATGCATGATGCAACACATAAACCAAATTTTAGTTTACGTTTTGACGCTCAACCTCCCCTGTCACCCTACCGTTTAATGTTTTGCATTCGTTGATAGGTAAAAGGGTCATTTTATGTGTATTTCCTTACAAAGAAAGTGATAAACATGAACGGAAACATAGAAACGAGGGTAAACTGAGGCCAACCTCGTGCCTTGCCTTCATTATACACTGCACAAACACACATGTAATTTTCTGGAATTTTTCTTCTACCGTTTCCTAATTTTCTCCCATTTAAAATCCATTTTCACCATTTTTTGGTATTTTTCTCTATTTTATTCAATAAAAAATGACTAAAAATTAAGATTGATTGTGGGCTATGGCCCTTAGGTTCGTCGATAGCAAAATTTCAGGTTTTTATAGGCATTATGTCTCATATTTCACATTTATTTTGCAAAAATCCCATTTTTACCCCTTAAACGCGTGTTTTTCGGGTTTTATAACATTAGTTTCAGCCATATCACTTATGATTTTCTGATTTTCTGATTATAAACTATTGAAACTCATAGCAACCAACATCATAATGCATAATCAGCCCATGAGAATAATGTTTCATCAATCAGATGGCATAAAAACTCATTTTTTCTTCATAAAATTTGAATTACCGCTTAGGCTTCGTGTTTCGGGATCTCGATTTTGGTGCGAGATTGCAGGTCAGCCCACATTCAATGTCCAGCATCTTCACAATCAACAATCTTCATGTCTACATCGATCCGGAAGCAACCCTGTCCCAACCGAACTCTTCATTTTTCTCTTGTACACAAGAACAGCCCCTTAGGGGAGTGAGAGGGAGGAGAGAGAAAGACTAGATTTCCATCTCTTCATTCAGGCCACCATTGCTCGAGCGAAGACAAGCGATAAGATCAGCCCATAGAGAGAAGAACATGGATAACATCGGTTCCATGAGGTATATTCAGCCTGCAAATCATGATGAGAGAGGAGGAGGCAAAATTTGCGCCCTGCGTGCTGCGCCATCTTCTTCTTCTCTCTCCACACTTTTTTTCATGCAATTTGGGTGGGGGAGTAAAATGTCCCAAAGGGCACCCCCCCTTTGGACCATGTTGTGGCCACCCTTTCAAATCTTGACAGCTTGTTGGCCTTTTTCTTGTTCGACATCCAAATCGAGCTCTGAAAAATCCTGGGCGTCTGGCTTGACATCCCGCATTGACTGGCAACTCCTGACAACTCGCATAGTAGTTTGAATAATTATAAAAAATCCACAAGTGTCGCTCGGGTGCCTTTTAAAAGTCGTCTTTCACTTGGTGCTTAAAATCATCCTAGCTGGAGCCGCCGCCTTCGATGTTAAATATTTTTCCCCTAAATTCCAAAATTTTTGGCAAATTTTAGGCACATCCTGGGCTCAAAACTCGGCTCTCATGACATGAATGGCTCTCTTGGCCTATGACCATAATGCATACCATTCAACAACCTACTAAAAGAAAACCTTTGGTCCCCACATAAAGCTCATTGAAGCACCAAACTAGACCAAGGGGGTAGCCATCTATGCCCTACACTAAATGTATCAAATCATTACCTAATCCCCTTACATAAATGGCAAGGGATGTCTAACAAATATGCTCTTGAATAGTTTGATGCATCCATGATAGAATAGGAAGATGGTCAATCATTGCTACTTGACTCATAATCCATACCAACCACCACTGATGGCCAAAACAGGACATGTGAGCAAGCACTCCCCATAGTAGCCATGGACTAACATCAGAGGCATGAAAAAGCCCCTTAGGACCATAGTTAGGAAAGACATATTCAACAAAGGCATAATTAGCCAGGGAGTCTGCAAAGTGATTCCACTATGGGGGAATCGGCTGGCAAGTCACTTCCTCAAAGATCTCAAGGGCATCCAAGGTTGCATAATGGTACATCCTTAGAATAGGATCCCTCACACTATAGGTTGCATTCAATTGGTTGATCAATAATTGCAAGTTACCTTTCACCAATAACCGACAAATACTGCTATGTTTGGCTAGATTTAACCCCATAAGAAAGGCCTTATATTTTGCCATGTTATTCATAAAAGTAATGCCTAAATACACTCCCATTTTTAAAACTACTCGACAATGAGGATAATTTATGACAACTCCTATACTTGCATGCTTAGCAAGTTCTCAAGAAGCTCCATCAAAATATAATGTATAAACCAAGGCTTCATTGATATAACCTGCTATGACAATCAACCTATCCGTACTTATGATAATCAAAATCTAACAAAGAGAGGGGGTGTAAAAGAGTTAATCCCTCCTTTCTCACTACACAAAATAGAGACGCTAGTAAGAACTCTTTAACAGTGTTGGCAATAGACTCAAATATCCCATGTAAAAGAGCCATCTTGCCACTCAATAATATGATAATCCTTACTCCACTAGAATACTTTTGCCTTGGTGGTAATGCTACTCTAAATATGGATGCTCAAGATAAGGAATAATTTTCCCAATCTAGTAGTCTTGGTGCCCTCTGCGAGTTTAAGCTGAATCTTAAAAGACTTGCAAATGCCCCAAGTCTAATGTCAGTCCCTATGTATAATAATACTTTAGTTTATTAAAATTTACTTTAGTTTTGAACTCTACCTCTTGCAAATCCGCTAAAAGGGCTATAGAGCCATTCTTTCCAATATGACCAATCTTATAAGGACCATCCCATTTCGGTTCCAACTTGCCCAAAAAGAGCTCACAACAAACATCATAATATATGACCAATTGACCTATAGTAAATTTATACTTCTTAGTTCGAAGGTCATGAAGTATTTTCATTCGCTTCTTCCCTACTTCTTGATGTAACAAGGCTTGTAATCGAATCTCATCAACATTGTGCAAGGGAAGTTAGCCTTTCTTGCAATGCTTCCTTTTCTCCTAAATAATGGTTTAGAGTGAACCTTATTGTAGGTAGCTCAATCTGTAAAGGTAAAATAGACTCTTTTCCATGCACTAATTTAAAAGGGGTGTAACATGTAACTCTTTTGAGTGTTGTATTATAAGCCTAAACAACCATATACAACTTATTATCCTAATCACACTTACCTTCGGATACCATCTTGGATAAAATCTCCACAAGTTGCCTATTAGTACTCTCTACTTGCCCATTAGCTCGGGGGTTGTAAGGCATGGTATTATTATGTTTAATCTTTAGAGGTTTTGTTAGAGCCTCAATCAATTTATTCAAAAAGTGTGTCCCACAGTCAGAAACAAGCTCCTTGGGTGGACCGAATCGGTGAGAAATCTCCTCCAAAATAAAACTTGACATTTCCTTGGCATTATTCTTCATCATAGAGGGGATTCAGACCACTTTGTGAAATAGTATGTTGCCACAATTATATAATACTTTCATGTAGTTGATGAAGGATGTATAGGTCCAACAAAATTAATGCCCCACTTCTCAAATGGTTGTATAGCCATGATAGGAGTTAGTGGGTGCTTTCTATTCTCCCTATTATCATGCCTCCAGCATGTATCACATATTTTGATATATGAAAATGTGTATTGGAAAATGGACCGCTACCAATATATGGCTCAAAGCTTTATGTATAGTTAACCATCTAGCAAAGTGTTCTCCATAAGCAAAGTCATGACACTCTTCCAAGATAAATGGAATCTCATCAAGGTTGCCGATATAGTGTTCCTGCAATGAAGGTAAATTTCAAGGCTTGCAGCCTAATTTTCCTCTTTTTAGCCTTTTGACAAAGTGGCTTTAGCCTCTCCTATGGATAAATAGTGCATTATGGTAGTATACTAGGATGGAATGGAGGATGTATCAATTTTGAAAAGACCCTTGAGGTCACTCCCTTTAGCTAGGACTTTCTTTGGCTCCTTGAAATCTAGAAGACATTCAACAATGCCTTGTAACTTGAGTGGCTTACTCTTAATTTCACAATCAAACTCTTGCAAAGTGATCAGCCACTTTGCTAGGTGGTCAGGTGGTTGCAACTTATTCAACAATAGCCTTAGCTTCTTTGCCTTTGTATAAAATACTACATTCTTATGCAGGATGTAGTACCTGAATTTCTTCATTGCAAACAAGGACCATCCCAAGGCATAGTTTCTCCATGTAGGTAGTATAATTAATCTCTAATACTTCCAAATTGCGAATAGCAAACATAATCAGATGGCACCGCTTCTTCTCCGAAATGGTAGTATAGCCATGATAGGAGTCAGCTCCTGTAGGAAAATATCATAAAAAAATTTATTAGCCATACATTACAAAGACCTCGGCATATTGCATAATCCAAAAGCCATAGCATGACATGCAAAGATGCCGAATACAGCTATAAATGTTTTTTTCAACTTATCTTCCTCTACAATAGCCATTTGGTTATAATTGACAAATTATTCCATAAACAAATAGATGTCCCTACTAGCTAATTGATCTAGAATTTGATCAATAAATGGCAATGTATAGTAATATTTGGCCGTCTATTTATTGACCTTCCTAAAATATATGCAAAGTTGGATTTGATTAATTTTCTTTTTTATAATAGTTGTCAGTGAACACCACTCCCTATGTTGTATAGGAAATATAAGGCCAACCCTATGCAATTTTTGTAGCTCCTCAAATAGTCAATCCCTTAGTTCAAAAGGCATATGCCTCACTTTTTGTCAAACATGATGGCTACCTTCATTTAGGGGAATAGTATGCATAGCTAGACTAGGAGGAATAGCCCTTAGATCATCATAGCTCTATGCAAAAATATCACCAAATTCTTTGATCAAGGGTACATAGTCTTTCCTTTCTTCTAGACTAAGCATATATCCTAATTTAATCGATCATGGCTCATCCAACATACTAAGATTTAGCTCAATCATATCTGGATCTTTGATTCTAACTTGAGCTTCCATCAACTCATTCAGAGTCACTTGGTAGACATCTTTTGTTGTGGACCTCTCTTTTGATTCATTACTCGATGAGGTCTCACTATTGGAAGGATCCTCTAATATATCTAATTTTGTTGAGGATAAAGATACTCTCTTGCTTTGAGGAGATTTAGGATATGCATCCACTATTATGCATCTAGTACCTCTACAAAAAATTAGACGATCAATGAGTATATCAACTTCATAGTTGGATTGCAAAATCCATGGCCTTTTTAATAAAAAAAGATAGCTTCGCCACCTTACAAACCTGATAACCCTAAAGTCAAGAATTCATTCCACATTAGCAATAGTCACATGGACTTTGGTAATGCAACCTTTCAATTATCTTAAACTATCATCAGCCATCCTGATAATTGTGGAGGCATTCTTTTGGATTTCTAGTCCCAATCTTTCTATTTATTTTGAACTCATAATGTTGACAAAGGATCTTGTATCCATAATGGCAAGATCAACTAATATGCCGTCAACATATGCTTCCACCCTTGGGCAATGCTTCTCAGTATGTTCAAACAACCATCTTCCACATGGGCTATTCCCAAGGGTTGGATGATATACCTGGTGCAAAGGATCTTCTTAAACTCTTTATGCACTCTTGGAGATAACTTGATTAGCTACAGGAGATTCACATCAGGCTTTACCTCACAAAGAGAATTTACTAAGTCAAATTCATAATAATTAGCAATGGTTCTTTTCTCCCACTAGACCATTCTTTCTCTTGGTTGGCTAAACAAGCTTAGATACCTTTTTCTTGACTTTTACCTTCTTCTTTGGAAGCTTCTTATTGGAGTCAGCTTTGCCACCAACAACTTTTAGAGGATTGACTTCCACATCAGGGTTAAGAACTTGTGTCCCCTTATCATCATGTTTAGGGTTTGCCTCAATAAGTTTTACATTACCCCTATCACCTTCTTTAACCTTCTGTCCTCTTGTAATGGATCATAAATTGGAAGCCTCAATAGTGTTGACATGCACAGCTTTGATAAGGTTGACACCATTGTCACTAGGCAGCTCTTCTACCATAGCTTTTTCATTTTGCAATATTTACTTTGGTCCCTTATCTTGCTGAATGTTATTCTCTTGTGCTTGATGTTTAATTGGACCTAGTTGCTTACTCCCTTAATGAAGAGAGTTGATCTTACTCTAGCAAGTACTAACTAGATGTCAGGATTTCCCATATATGTCGTATTTGATATTAGGATAATTTCTTGGAAAGTGCTAACCACCACACCACGTATAACTAAATCTTGATTGACCACCCTTTTTAGGACGTCGACTTTCTATAAAGTTTTGCTACTTCTTTAGGAAATGAACATCTATGGCTATTTGTCTATATTATTTTGTTATCATGTTGGTATAATGCTTCATCAAGTCCTTGGCTTTGCCAAGAACATTTGATGCACTAGACTTATAATTGTGATCATCTGCTTGCTATTCAACTAGTCTAACCACTTGATTAGGGATTGGCCATTGATTAGTTAGTATGATGTTAGAGTTCGTCACTTGGCTTCCATTATTTAGTGGAACAATTTGGCTAGCCATTGGCATAAGCTCAAGCATTCTCATGAGGCTATTGACATGTCACATTTAAAACACATAGTCAATACTAACCACCTCTCTTAGGGGAAAACTCTCTTCTAAAGGCTGCAAAGAATAAATTGATCGTGGTTATGGTCCCAACTTCCAAGCCATGATACCACATTGTAGCTATTCCTTTCACAGTCATATTGAAAAACATCATGAGATGTCCTTCGTCTTGAATTCGGTAATCGAGCATTAATTTCTAGAACTCAGTGATGTGAAGTTCTGCATCTTCCTTTGCTAACCCATTGAAAATGGGTAGAGTGAAACTAAGGGTTGGAAAATCTAGTGTTCCTGTAGGTATTGCAATCGGTTATGCCATAATAATAATCAGGTTTGCTCTAGGGATCTGTATTGAAGGGGTTACACTCCCACTCAAAGTAGATTGACTTTTTGGGAAAATGGGAATGCGGGAGCTTCCTCCTCCCCCAATAGATTAATTGGGATATTGATTAGGTCAATAAGACCTCTCTTTCTCAAGGATATCAGACTACTATGTTTAGAAGAATATCTCCTAATGATCTCTTCTCGTCGTCTAGCCCTTCATTTACTTTAACATTCTCCTAATTTTTTGAAAATTTTAACACGTAAAACTAATTTTTTCTTAAATTTTTTCCATCACTTGACTATTTTTCATGAAATTTTTCATTTATTTAAATAATTTTTTTGATTTTTAAAGTTTTCTAAATTTTATGACTTATATGAAGTGCAATCCATTAGGATACTCATTTTCATGCCATGTGAACATAATTTGTTCCCCAAAACCCAAGAACAACACCATTTTTCATTAAATCTCATGTTTTGAGTCTTATGATTTTATTGTTTTTTAATGTGTGTGAAGAAAAATGACTAAATTTTTGAACTTTTAGACATCAACAAGTATATTTCAATCCTTTCCAATCATCTTTCCATCATATGTATGAAAGATTCATAATAAAAGTTAAATAAGAGTCACTTACTCTAAAATCTACAGATGCAACCCTTATGTTTTAGAAAAGTGGAGTTGTTGATACTATTTTCCAACCATTGATACATCCAAATTACCTGATCTACATGCCATTACATTTCAAAACCATTGTCCATCCCCACTTCATCAAATTAGCCCCCCCTCTCTCATACATAGCCATATGAAGAAGGAACATAGGATAGAGAAATACTGAAATTGGATATTTTCATTCCCTTCATCAAATTGTGCATAGTTTGGAGCATTGGAGGAGGGTGAAGAATTGCAAGGTCTCATTCCCTGAAAATGGAGGGTTGATGCATAGAGACATGAATTGACAAATTTAGGGTAAAAGATGGGGTGCTAAAAAAAACATCCCCCATCTCGATAGTGTTTAGAGATTTTAAACTCTTTTAGTCATGTTAAACCTTTAACCTTAATTAGCCAGTTCAAACTTGCATGTTCACACTTGTTGGCATGTGGTTTTGATCTGAACAGAGGGGCAAATGACCTCTAAATCATGATCTGACTAGACATGAGTGGCTTCTTGGCATCAAGATCTATCACCCTAGCCTCTATCATGTGCTTTTCAACTTTTGAATCCAGTAGCTACTTCATAACGCCAAACCTTGCAACCATTAAATGGAGAGTCACATGGACTCTGATCGACAAATGAACACTTGCATTGGATTACTGGCGTCGAAATGCATCTAACAAAACTCTAGCTCCTTGATTCATGGTCATTTCCTTTTGCACCAAAAACACTTCTTTTATGGACCTCAAGCCACTTTTGTGCTTGAAATTTAGCTTTAAAATTAGCTCTCATAGGCTAGTAGGTTAGTGGGATATTAGAATAGTAGATTATAGGGCTAGTTGATTAACATAGATATCTATGTAGGTTAGTAGGTATGCTAGTAAATTAGGCTAGATTACTAGGTATGTTAACATAGTAGATTATTATGTTACTATAGTTAAATTGGATTAATAGGTTATGTCCAATGTAGGGAATAGGCTAATAGGTTTTTAAAGTAGTTCAATAATTTAGTAAGTATGTTATTATATAAGGTGGTTAATTCAAACAATAGATTAATTTGGATTGCTAGGTACATTAGTAGGTTGGTTTAGATTAGTAGATTTGATTACATTGCTAAGTAGATTAGTAGATAGATTAGGAGACTAGGTTATATTGCTAGGGTTATTATTACACTCAAATTATATTAATAAGTAGGCCAATAGATTAGGTTCAATTAGTAGGTTAGGTTAGAGTATATTACTAGATTTTATGTTACTAAGTAGTTATCAAGTTAGTAGGTCACTTTTAGTCAATAGTTTGGTAAATAGGTTAATAAAGTAGCAAGTAGGTTAGTATGTTTGTTTGTGTTAGTGGATTTGGTAAAAAAGATAAATATAGTAGGTTAATAATTAAGTATATTAGCATGTTAGTAGATTATCATGTTAGTAGCTTAAACAAACAAATTGGAAGATGAACCAAAATATGATAGTAATACATTGATCATATGACCTTTCTATCTTGGTGTAAATTGTGTATGCTTTAGTGTTTCACCCAATCCATTAATGTTCAATTTCTCCTTGGAAAGTTCTAACTTTCTAGTTTGCAACATATGCTTTTTATGAGTTGTGATTGGAGTTGGAGCAATTGGTCTTGTCCAATGGCTCCAATGAGCAATTTAAAACAATGTGTGCAAGCAAGTAAAGAGATTATGAAGGCTTGGATATGTGCGAGCGACTGTGGGATTGAGTGACAATCCAAAAACATTTGAGTAAGGTTTTATACTAGCTTTAAAACAATGTGTGTTCCTATGATTGATCTATGACTAGATATAGAGGCATGAGCACATGGGTACTTATGTAATCCTACCTATGAGTGGCTATGATGAATGACCTTGCTATAGGTGATGCTGTGAATTATGGGAAGTCAACCATGCAAGGTGGAATGCTACCCATCAAATGTGGAGTGGAACTTTTCTAACTATAGCCTTGGGCTCATCCAAGCTTGCATGGTCAAAATCAATCTTTCAGAAGGAAAATATATTAGCTTTGATAAAGAGAATCAATATTGGGGAGTGCCAGCCGTCTCATTTGAGGATATCTATTCTATGACTTTAGTGGGGTTTAGGAAGGGGTTCTTATAGACTAGCCATTGGCATCTAGAATTTAATGATGGCATGGGTATACTAAGTGGATTTGGAATGGGGACTTCTTATGAGGGTAATGGAAGACTTGGGGGACCACCTTCAAGGAATACAAAAAATTGGATGCTCTTAGAACCATGATTATTCAACAAAAAGGACAAGCAAAAGATATTAAAACAAGTCCATCAATAAATGAATATTATGGTCCACCTTATGCATTCTACTGAATAAATAGGTGCATGGGGTTGATTATTTAGCCTTTATATTCAACCAAGATATACATTTTAGTGCCTAATAAGCCTAAATAGCTACATGGCCTTCTCTATTGAGCCTTCATGCTCTTAAATCCATTTTTCTAGTAATACAACTATCTCAAAAATCATGGTATCCTAAAAAATTCAAGGTGGCACAATGAATCTCTTTTGTAACACATGGTAATACATCTACCTACTCAAAACTCATGGTATGTAGCAATGCTTTTTGGTTATATTATTTCCTATTTCTCTAACACATTTGTCCCCATATTCTTTATGCACCTAATTTGCAAGTAAGAATCCCAAAAATCCGAAATCCAAAGACTAAAGCTGTAAACCCTAAATGCTAAATCCTCAACCCTAAACCTTAAGCTTTAGACCTTAGGGCAATATTCCAGGCTTTCCAACCCTAAATCATAGAGATATGAATCTTAAAGCCCAAATTTTGAAGCCTAAAACTTAAAATACAAAGTAGATTTAATAGATTCTAAACCCAAAAAACCCTAAAATTCCTAGGATTCCTAAAATCCTTAAGATTCTTGAACCTTGAGCCATAAAATTTTAAGCTTAAGTCCTAAGTCCTAATCCTATGTATTCTAAACCCTTGATAAAAAACCCAAAATGTATAATCTCGATTCTAAACCCTAAACCACATATCCTAGGGCCCCAATCCTAAAACCCAAAACCTATCCCCCCCCTAAACAAAAGTCGTTGATCTCTACATCCTAAATTAGATTCTTGTACTTAAAAACATAAGCCTTCAAGTCTAAATTAGTAGGGACTACACCTCATTGGATCCAAAATCCATAGAGACTTAAAAAACTCTAAAAACCAAGAACCTTAAACTTTAAACCCTAAATCCTATATCCTCTAAACCCTTGAGGATAAACCCAAAACCTACACTCTTTACACTAAACCCTAGATCATTTATCAAATCTCTCCTTGAGATGTCTTCAAGGTAGTAGAGTTTGACTATGTGCTCAATCTTATTGAGATATCTTCTAAGTAGAGCTTGGCCATGTGCTTAATTAAGCTTATATCATTCCTCACTTTAAAATCTCTTTGAGGTAGGGGTTAGTTATGTGCTTAAACCAAGAGCAACCCTCTCTTTCAGTTCACTTTGAGGAGGTGGATTTTGCTCATGTGCTCAAGATTATGTGAAGTTTTTTCTTAGGATCTCTTCAAGGAGGTAGAGATTTTGGGCACCTGAGGCTATTTTAGGCCCCATTTTAGAGTTCCAAGGTTGTGGATAGTAGCTTTAGGGTATATTGTGATTTTGACTATATTGACCAAAAGTAGGTGTGCAAGTTATAGATTTCAAATCTATAATTTTTGAGGTGTTTTCCAAGAAGCAAACATAAGGTTTATCTACAAACAAGTTGGAGATTACATGTACTATTGAGCAATCAATGAAAAATGTTTCTTGGTGTATTGCTGTGCACTTGTTGTGAAAGGTTGTAGAAGACTAGCTTGCTATTTTGTATCATTTTTCTGATAATGGTAGAGAACAATGGAAATCCCATCATTGAGGATCTTGACAAGAATAACTATCCTTCATGAAAGTTTTATGTGACGGACTTCCTCATTAGAAAGGGCCTTTATGAGTTTGTTTTAGGTGAAGAAAAGGAGCCAAAGATGAGTATCCCTCCAACTACTACAGATGAATTAAAGGCGTGAAAAGAATGGAATGCAAAAGGCAAAAAGGTGATGTGTTGGCTATCTATAGTCATTGCTAATACTATGCTAGGACATATCAAGAATGCACAAACTTCACATGTAGCTTGGACAATTTTTAAGAACATGTTTTCAGTAAATACAAAGGCATGAAAGATTTAACTCAAGAAAGAGTTGAATAGCTTGAAGAAAGGGAAGATGTTTGCCAATTATGTTTTGAAGGTGAGGAGCATTGCAAATGCTTTAGCAGTGATTGATCCAATGCGTGATGATGATGATTTCGTTTCATCCACTTTGAGTGGCCTTAATAACGAGAAGGCTTGGAAATCATTCGTCACTTCTGTATATGTATGAAGCCATTTCTAGATTTTGATGAGCTGGGTCTCTCTCATGATTATCGAAGAGATTAATATGTAGGGTGACTCATCTGAAAGAAATGGTGAATAGGTCCACACATTTTACTCAAGTTCGAGAAGGGGATGTGTGGTAGACCCTCTTCGAGAGGCCGTGGTATGGGACATGTTGATGATCATCGAAAAAATAGGTTAAATCAACAATTTGGTGAAATGCAAGTTTCAGGAAGCTGAGGAAACTTAGATGTAGGGGAACTCTAGAGGAAGAGGTGGATGGTAGAACAGAGGATCTAGAAATTCTACTATTTTTTGCCATTATTGTATCAAAACAAGTCATATTTTACCCCTTTGTTATGCTAAGAAGGATGATATTCGCAGTGGTAAATTGTAGTAAGAAAACTATGCATCATCTTCACGATAGAATGAAAAAAAAAATGAGCATTTGTTTGTTATGCAACATATGATGTATGTAGTTACTGGAAAAGAGACACATGATGATGTATGGTATGTTGATTCTGGTGCATCTAATCATATGACCAATGTAGAGGCGAGCACAAGCTCAACCACCAAGACCCATGGACCGGTTATTATTCAAGCATTCCAAGCCAAGCACTAATGGCTACCTCTCACATAGCTGACGCGCTATCCATTTCTACAAGTGTAGTGAGCTTACCTCCATGCCCAATTGAGTTGCCTCCTCTCCCGAGCACTCTGGTAGCTCCACGATCCAAGTGCAAGCTTCACATCCTCAAGCTCCAAGCTCCAAGCTCCATTGCCACAAGCAAGAGAAGAGAAGAGAAGAGAAGAGAAGAGAAGAGAAGAGAAGAGAAGAGAAGAGAAGAGAAGCGAAGAGAAGAGAAGAAGAGAGGAGAAGATGGAGAGCTTCTCCACCATGGTCCCTCACCCTCACATGCTCACTCCCTCACACTCTTAGACTCCCTTTCTCAAGCACAAGCTCAAGCAAGAAAGCAAGAAGAAGAAGAAGAAGAAGAAGAAGAAGAAGAAGAAGAAGAAGAAGAAGAAGAGATATATTTTTTGCCACACACAAGAATGGGCTTCTCATTCACTTTTCAACTTTATATACAAAACCCTAAATCCCTTTTGGGCAGTCATCCCCTTATCCCCTTTTTTACATGGCCGGCCTTTTTCCCATTGTCTTCCTATCTTTCTAGCTTCCTTCCCATTGCCCATCTACCTTTACAATTTGCATGGTGAGAGCTCGGAGCCAGGCACTCTTAAAATAAATCATGGTATGCCTTGTGCTCTTTTACAAGAGTATTGACTTGCACTTTCTCTTGTGTGCCTTTCTCCTTGATTTAGGACTTTTATGCACTTCTTGTGTTTCCATATTTTTCTTGGCGTGCCTTCCTCTTCTGTTTCGCTTTTACCATGGCCTTCTCTTTTGCTTTAGATTTTTCAAATTTTCCACCTTGTTTGTCTAAGGGTTAACATTACCCCCCTCCTAGACAAGTGCCAGTCCCATGGCACTCTCCGTTGTATTGAAAGGGACTGTTGGGGTTGCAAATTTGGAGTTTTGGTGGTGGTGTGGATGAAGGTGGTTGGTGGCACTTTGTTGGCCATGATTGGTTGGTGATAGGTTGTTGAAGTTGGTGATAGGGCCGATTTTTGTTGGGAGTTGCACTCATGGGTTGGCATAGGTGTTTATGTCTCAGGGATGCTAGGGCGGGCGACGATTCTTTAGTGGGCTTCCAAGATGATAAAGGATAAGAATTCAGAGTTGAGGGTTGATGAAGAGGTGACTGTACTTTTGTTAGAGTTTGCAATACCTGCAATTGAAAACCTTTATATGTGGTCTCTCCCTTGGGGTAGTGCTAGTCTTCTTATCGTGCACAAGACATAGTTTGATTAGTTTGGGAGACAAGTCCAAGCTGAGAGTATTGTCTTGCACTTGAGGACCCAAACTGTGTATATATTGTGGTGCAGATATTATGTGAGTGAACGCTCATAATTAGATATTACATAGTTAGAAGACCGCTGGACTGGTTCCTGCAGCAATGACTGGATGAAGCAAGAGTTTGATGGGGTGGAAAATTGGGGAGAAGTACACTTGAAGGCTTCTTGAGACATCATTTGTGATTTTGACAACATGAAGTAGCATAATTGAGCTCATTGATGCCTTAGCTTTGGTAGTTGGTGGCTACTTGTAGTGGTTGAAGAGTACAATGTAATTTCCATGGTCTTCCATGTCAAGAATTGCGTGGTGGAGGGGATTGCTCAAGATGCTGCGCCGAGCACACACAGAATGCACAAGGAGAAGCTCACTCAAGAGACAAGAAGAGAGATGGAGGCCAAAATTTTTTCTTGCTGGTTTCTTCTTCTTCTTCCACACTCTTTACAATGTACACAAAGTATAGATAAGATACAACATAAAAGGAAAGTGGCCTACTAAGTCAAACAATGCATAACCGACTACACTAGTCGACTGGCGCTATAACTATGCCAGCTGTAAATGGGTGTAACAACCTGAATATAATAAGTAATGAGTCAGTGGCCATCTGAGATTCATAATGACCACCGACGTGCTAAGTGTAGATGTGTGGACCCATCTAGCCAGGCGGTCCATCATCAATGTCCGCATGTGTTGAGCTTGTCATCTCAACACTCCCCCTCAAGCTCAACTGCATCTCTGCAACTCCAAGTAAGCTTCGAAACTTTTGAAGCTTCTCTGTACCCAATGCCTTCGTGAAGATGTCAGCTATCTGATCTTGTGTGCTGACATACACCAAGTCAATCTCACCTGCTAGTACCTTCTCTCTCACAAAGTGGTAGTGTACCTCAATATGTGTTGTCCTGGCATGGAACACAGGGTTCCTAGCCAACTGTATACTGCTCATGTTGTCACAATAAATGACAACTGGACCTTCCACCTGCACATCCAAATCAGCCAATAACTTTTGCAGCCATACTACCTCACATGCTGCAACAACAGCACCTCTATACTCAGCCTCTGTACTCGACAAAGCAACTGTAGATTGCTTTTTGCTGCTCCAAGCAACTGCTGCACTACCAAGAGAGAACATGTATCCGCTGGTAGATCTTCTATCAGACATACTACCAGCCCAATCTGCATCTGTGTATCCAAACACCTGTACATCTGTACCTGCCTCATAGAAAAGTCCATAATGTAATGTGGACTTCACATATCTCAATATGCATCTGACTGCATCCAAATGTGGCTTTCTAGGTACTTGCATAAACTGACTCACAAGACCAACAGCATAGCTCAAGTCTGGCCTTGTAATGGTCATGTAGATCAAACTCCCCACTATCCTCCTGAACATAGTAGGGTCTTCTATCTCATCCCCAACATCAGCACTCAGCTTTACATTCTGCTCCAACGGGACTGAAAGTGGTTTGCATGCTGTCATACCATACTTAGACAACATATCCAAGCCATACTGTCTTTGGGACAGCCATATACCATCATCACATCTGATCACCTCAATGCCAAGGAAGTACCTTAGCTCACCTAGATCCTTCATCTCAAACTTCATCTTCAAACAACCCTTGACTTCAGCAATTCCACTATCACTATCACCTGTAATAATCAAGAAACATAAAAGCCAATATTGACAAGATACTCTTTGATCTTGTCAGACCATGCTCTAGGTGCTTGCTTGAGCCCATAGAGTGCCTTCTTCAACCTGCATACATACGTGGGATGCTCTAAATCTTCATAACCTGCTGGCTGATCCATATACACTTCTTCCTGCAAATCACCATGCAAGAAGGCATTCTTTACATCCATTTGCTGCAACCTCCAACCTTTGGCTACTGCCAAAGCAATCACATATCTGACAGTTGCCATCCTAGCAACTGGACTGAAGGTTTCATCATAATCTATGCCATATGTCTGGGCATAGCCTTTTGCAACCAGCCTAGCTTTGTACCTGCTAATAGAACCATCTGCATTGTGCTTAATCTTATAAACCCACTTACATCCAATAGCTTTCTTTCCCTTTGGCAATGATACTAGATCCCAAGTCTTATTGGCCTCTAATGTAGCCATCTCCTCATCCATTGCTGCATCCCAATGAGCATGACCAACAGCCTCCTCAAAACATGTGGGCTCAACATCCTCAACTAGTTTCACCATATAAGCATAATGGTGAGCTGCATAACCTTCAAAACCAAATCTTTTAATAGGGTATCTCACCCTGCTAGACTTGCGTACCACTGGATCACTCAATGGAGTCTTTGCATCAGCCCGTGCTCTCTGCACACCTGGAGTTCTCACTGAAGGAATGCCAATCTCATCATCTAAGCTCTCTGAGCCACTGGAGTCTCCATCAAGAACTACATCAATGCCTTCTGACACTTTATTCTTTCCTTTGTCTTTACCTGTAGTGCTACTAGATGCACCTGAAGATGTAGAGGTACTCCTTAGTCTCCCCAGACCAAGGACTACTAGATGATGTCTCTGGTCCACTAAGAGTCCGTGATTCTTGCTTTTCAGCCTGCACATGAGTGTCATGATCATCATCAACATCCAATGCATCACCACTAGATGCATACCAGCTGCTCATTTAATCAAAGATGACATCCCTGCTCACTCTGAACTTACATGTGACAGGGTTGTAACAGCGATACCCTTTCTGATCTAAAGAGTATCCAATAAAGACACACTTTTCAGCCTTTGGATCCAGTTTCTTTCGCAACTCATCTGGCACATGAACATACACAATGCAGCCAAATACTTTCAAGTGTGAAACATCAGGCTTCTTACCTGTAAAACATTCTTCGGGGGTCATACCATGAACTGCAGCTGTGGGAGTTCTGTTCATAATATAAACAGCAATATGAGCAGCCTCAGACCAAAAATGCTTAGGAAAAACAGGCATATTGCAAAATGTCAAGAATTGCGTGGTGGAGGGAATTGCTCAAGATGCTGCGCCGAACACACACAGAATGCACAAGGAGAAGCTCACTCAAGAGACAAGAAGAGAGATGGAGGCCAAAACGTTTTCTTGCTGGTTTCTTCTTCTTCTTCCACACTCTTTACAATGTACACAAAGTATAGATAAGATACAACATAAAAGGAAAGTGGCCTACTAAGTCAAACAATGCATAATCGACTACACTAGTCGACTGGCGCTATAACTATGCCAGCTGTAAATAGGTGTAACGACCTGAATATAATAAGTAATGAGTCAGTGGCCATGTGAGATTCATAATGACCACCGATGTGCTAAGTGTAGACATGTGGACCCATCTAGCCAGGCGGTCCATCATCAATGTCCGCATGTGTTGAGCTTGTCATCTCAACATTCCATGCCTTGCTTACCACTGTTGATTGCAATGGAATTGAGATGGAGTGCAAAAAAGAATTGTGCAAATGGTTCAAGGTGACAGGTCTAACCATAGACAAGATGAGCTCTCCCTAGGTATGTCCTGCCTTTGATGTGCCCTAAAAAATTGTGGGGGATATGTAAAAGGGCTAGGGGATATGTAAAAGAGCCAATACCAAGGTCACTGGGCGTATCTAATTTGAGAACCCCTAGGTGCTGTGTTGTGATCGTGAGTGTTCTTTTCTTTTCTTTTCTTTTCTTTTCTTTTTGTTTTCTCCTTTTGTTGTTTTTTTTCTCTCCCTTTTTTAAAAAATAAAATGAATACAACCAATGCAATACATTAAGGCGATTAATGTTTCATTTGGACTAAGAAATGTTGAGCTCTAAAGGCTGTGAAAAATGGATATTACAAGGATGATTGTGTTACTAGCCTCGATGCTAGAGGAATAGTTGTTGAGATTGAGAGATACACTTGAGATTTTGCAAACCTCTTTGTAACATGTGAGACATCGATACAATTGAGGTAGCGACTACTGTGAGTTATGAATGGACAAGGGATAGAGCATCTAGTGGAGAATTGCATCTTGGTAGACGAAGAAACTTTTGTCATTATTGAGAGTGTGGCTCCTATCTAGATATTGAGTTTGGCCAAGAAAGAAAGAGTAGCCAATGACTATGCTTTGGGCCATGCTCAATCGCACTGTGTGCTTTCTGCATGGTTAATTTTCTCTTTCAACAGGGCTTTTGTCATGGCTCTTTGCTCTTGGTATTTCTGTCACTTTCTCCGTAATGGTTCTTTGTGGGGTTGGGGGTCTTGTGGTGACTTGGACATTGAATGCTTTTGTACAAAGACCTGTGTTGTCCTGCATCCACTTGACAACTCGTGAAAGTACATGTAAGTCATATGCTTCAATCATAATGAGCAAGTGCAGCTAAGAAAGACATCACTTATCTGAATCCCATAGTGTTGACTTCGATGCATATCACCTACACTTAATTATCATTGCTTGTGTCTGTGCTGGCTTTGCTTTTTTTTTTTGGTATTATCTATACACAGTAGCAAAACACATTGTTTATTTATATACACATTTATAAATCCATGCCACTTTGTGAGGATAAAAACCAATTGTAGAACTCAGGGTTGTATAGAAATGTGGCACACACATCTAGTACTCATGGTAGCCTACTCAATAACAACAGATATTTTGCAACATCGAGTAGCACGGTACCTTGTCCGAGTCTGCTCGCAACGTGTAGCTCCTCCTCAGTGAGAATCTTATCAACCAGAGAGTTCTCTTAGCTAGTTTCAGCTAAGTTCATACCCCTAAAGGTAGTTAGTATTCAAAAGGAATTTGGCGCCACATAGGTTGGGTCTCTTTGAGACCACCATTTGGCCAATCGCTTCTCTAAGACTCTGTCATAATTTGGGCTCCAAGTTTGGCCATTGTAGCTTGGTTTTTAAATAAACATTTTTCAAATTGACTTGGACCCTTTGATTGTCACTTTAGTTGCTCTATCTCTAAGAGATTTGGTTGGTAAAGCACTTCGTTGAATGCCACAGTTAGGCATAATTTTTCGGCCTCCTCGTCAGAGATGAGTTGCATGTGTTCATGTAGGAGCTTGTCATAGTGGTTATTAAGATATTCCTACTCTTCCCAGGATAGAGGATATGGCAAGTATTCCTCAAGCTGCTCCTTAGGGAATGTGCCCATGTCTGCAAGGCGTAGACACGTGCAAATAATTTGAGTTTAGCATCCAGCTCAGTTAAACATTCTATAGCACTTCTATGTTCAATGAGGGCTTGCTTGGTTGCTATCTCATGCAAGGTTCTAGGAGTTTCCCTAGGCTTTAACATAGCTGGGGGGCTTAGGCCTAGATGAGAAAGATTGGTCAATGCTAGGATTGCTTATGTCCTTGGGATTTTTATATTTCTCCTAAGGCTATGCTACTATTGTGTCATGGTTCTCCTTGGATGTGATTGGTATACTTTTGTCAACCTATTGTGATAGTATTGTATCCACTCTCAATTGGTCAATGTAAGTTGTGTTGTTGGTGGATTGAGTGTTGCAAGCAACTGTTGATGATAATGGTTGCTTTGACTTATCAGAACATACGGATGTGTTTGAGGTTTCACCTCTGTTAGGAGAGATGGCAATGGGTTTATTCATCGATGGACTCGATGCTTTATTCCTTAGCTCTTTAGCACTCTTGGTCTCAATCTTCTTGGCATCTACAATCACTTGTAACTATTGTTGTTTTCGTTGTTTTCTCCTTCTTTTCTTGGGAAATTGAGGTGTATCCTTAAAATTTTTTGGACCCTGAATTGGTTCAGCCGCGTTGATGTACTTGGTTGGGCCTCATCCCTCTCTTCCTCTAATGTGTCCTCATGGGATGTAGCTGTGACTTGTTGAACAATCTCGCTAGGTTCTGAGGGTACAATTGCCTCTCCCCTTGGAGAGTCTAGCTCTTCAGGTAATTCTCTTTCATTTAGCCCCTCATCTGATTGCATTGGCAGTTGCTCCTGGTTGGGCATTTGCTCTAGGCTCTTGTCCTTACCCATTGTTGGAACATGCCTCCATTGCTTCTTATCAGTGCAAGTGTTGTGTTTAGAGCTGTTTTTCTCTTGCTTAGGAGGTTTGGGTGACTCTAGTGTAGAACTAAGAGACAATTTAGGGTTCTTGTTATGTAGGCTTGGACAAACCATCTGAAGAAGTCAGGGTTGTATTGATGGGAAGCATAGAGATCTAGGATTGTAAGGTCTTGAGTGAGGCAGAAGACATATGCGCTAACATCAAGAACTATGCTCCCTAATCCTAGCCTGCTAGCCACATGTAGATCTTTTTCTAGAAGTAGTTTATCATACAAGGGATGTTTTTGGACAGTGGCAAAAAGCTGGACCTCATGGACCATTTCCAACACTCGTAATGAGCTTGGGGCAATGTACGTGGGATCATCTATTGATATCTAAAGGAATTTCCTTTGCTCAGCGAGTGTCATTAGTCACTGGCCAATTTTCACTGCCAAACTTTGATTGGAGTACCATTTCTGCACAAAGTTGCCTTGTCCTTTCCCTTTTTGTTTGATTGCTTCAAGATTTTCCTTGTTTGTCTCGCATTGGGCAGTATAGAGTGAGGGTATCAAGCACAATTCTCTAGTTTTGGCCTTTGGGATGTCCTTTATAACTTCCTCAGCAATAGCTTCATAGCAGGAGCAAACATGTTGTTGCTTCATCCCAAGTTAGGGGTTTTGCTATGAGCTTCATATGCTATGGTGTTGGCCTTTCTATGTCCAACTGGACGCACACATGTGTGATGGTTGTCAACTTGTGATCAAGCTTCATCATGCACTTCATCTTTGGTTCTTTGGTTAGATGCACCATCTCCTTGGCCAAATCTTTGAGATATTTCTCCTCAAGTCTAGGTTTTAGGTTCTTTGGAAGTGCTAGAGGTGTCGAGGATGTTGGTTGTGACACCTCTTCCGCATTTGATTTGCTAAGGACACGTTCAACAAGGGGAATCATCACTATCAAGATTGTGGGAGAGAAGGAAGGAGTCTCACTTGAAGCTTTCTTGCTTGCACAATGGGGGAATACACACAGAGATGGAGGCTGAAAACAGTTTTCCTCTTCTTAGTTGTGTAAGCCAAAAAGAACTCTCGTACATAGAAATAGAAGAGTCCTATATATGGGTCTCAAACCAAACCTAACTAACTAAGGTGGCATACTAACTAAGCCACGAACTAGAGTAGATAAGGATAGCTGTCATCTAGCTATTATTCATGAGTGGTATACCAACTACATCTGCAACTGACAAGTCGGTGACATAAATACACAACGGTCACCCTGGCGTATCACGAGTGGAGCTCGATATCTCAACACTCCCCCTTGAGCTCAATCCCAATTCCTGCACACTAAGCAGGTCTCTGAACTTGCGCAGCTTCTCTGTGCCCAATGCCTTCGTGAATATGTCAGCTACCTGATCCTCTGTGCTGACATAAACTAGATCAATAAGACCTAGTAAAACCCTCTCCCGCACATAGTGATAATGCATCTCAATGTGCTTTGTTCTAGCATGATAGACTGGGTTATTTGCCAAGTGTATACTACTCATGTTGTCGCAATAAATGACAACTGGCCCATCTGTAGGCTGATGCATATCATAAAGTAGCTTATGCAACCAAGCTACCTCACATGCAGCCATTGCTGCACCCCTGTACTCAGCCTCTGTGCTGGACAAGGCAATTGTAGGCTGTTTCTTGCTGCTCAAAGTGACTGCAGCACTCCCAAAAGAGAACACATATCCACTGGTAGATCGTCTATCAGAAATGCTACCAACCCAATCAGCATCAGTGTATCCATGCAACTGTATCTGAACCCCAGTCTCATAAAATAGTCCATACTGCAATGTGGACTTCACATACCTGAGTATGCGTCTAGCCGCATCCAAATGCGGTTTCCTTGGAGCCTGCATAAACTGACTTACCAATCCAACAGTATAGCTCAAATTTGGCCTGGTAATAGTCATATAAATCAAGCTTCCTAATATGCGTCTGTACATAGTAGGGTCTTCCAGAAGCTCACCTGCATCTGCGCTCAGCTTCACATTCTGCTCCAAAGGAACTGAAATAGGCTTACAGCCTGTCATCCCATATTTGGACAGCATGTCCAATCCATACTGCCTCTGCAAGAGCTATATCCCACTTGGTGATCTAATCACCTCAATGCCCAAGAAATAACGCAGCTCTCCCAAATCCTTCATCTCAAACTTCTGCTTCAATAGCATTTTCACGTGAAGGATATCTTCATCACTGTCACCTGTCATAATCAAATCATCAACATAAATGACAAGTAGCATAATACCTTTCTCTGTTTTTCTCACATAAAGTGAGAAATCTGCCTTGGAAATCTGAAAACCAATAGTGACAAGATACTGTCCTATCTTGTTAGACCATGCTCTAGGTTCTTGCTTCAAGCCATACAATGCTTTCTTCAACCTGCAAACAAACTCAGGATGAACAACATGCACATAACCTGGTGGCTGCTCCATATAGACCTCTTCTTGCAAATCACCATGCAAGAAGGCATTCTTTACATCCATCTGATGTAAAGACCATTCCTTTGATGCAGCCATAGCAATGACTGCTCTTACGATTGCCATCCTTGCAACCGGACTGAATGTTTCTTCATAATCAATGCCATATGTTTGTGCATACCCCTTGACTACTAATCTTGCCTTGTATCTGTTCATAGAACCATCTGCATTGTGCTTCACCTTATAAACCCACTTACAGCCAATTGCATTCTTACCTTTAGGCAAAGGTACCAATTCCCATGTAGCATTTGCTTCCAAGGCATCCATTTCTTCATCCATGGCTTTTCGCATTTTTCTTTTCCCATGGCTTGCTCAAAAGAAGTGGGTTCTAGTTCCTGTATCACTTTGACCATATATGCATAGTGAATGGTTGTAAATCCATCATATTTTAGCCTATCCATAGGATACCTAGCTCTCGTAGACCTGCGCAAAATAGGCTCACTCCCAGGTGCTCTCAAAACATCCGTGGTCTTCCTTACTCGAGGTGTAACAATAGAAGGAATACCCAACTCATCATCAATGCTCTGTTCTGAGCAACTGGATTCACTATCCACATAAGAGTGACCTGCATTCACATCAACCATGGGCTGATCAACCTTCTCTTTTCCTTTTCGTGATACTTGCATACCACTATCTGCATTGCTTTGAGAAGATTCTCCTGATCTCAATCTGCCTGTCCATGGCGAAGAATGTGAACCACTGCTAGAGGACGCTCCAGGTCCACTAATATTTTGTGACTGTTGCTGTGAATTCTGTGCAGCATTACCATTTTGTGCATCTACATCATCAATCACATTTACTGGTTTATACCAGCTACTCATCTCATCAAAAACAACATCTCTGCTCACTGTAAACTTACGAGTAGAAGGGTTATAGCATCTATACCCTTTTTGCTGCAGAGAGTAACCAATAAAGATGCACTTCTCAGATTTTGGATCCAACTTGGATCTCAACTCATCTGGCACATGTACATAGGCAATGCAACCAAAAATTTTCAAATGAGAAATATCTGGTTTCCTACCAGTATACCTCTCCTCTGGAGTCATCCCATGTATTGCTGCAGTGGGAGTCCTGTTCATTATGTAGACTGCTGTAGCAACTCCTTCAGCCCAATAAAAATCTGGCAGGTCTTTTTCATTGAGCATGGCACAAGATACCTCTCCAATATGCCTGTTTTTCCTTTCTGCAATTCCATTTTGTTGTGGGGTATGACTGCATGAATATTGCTTCTTTATGCCATGCTCCTGCAAGAACCTTGCAAACTCATTTGAGAGGTACTCTCCCCCTCCATCTGACCTTAGGCATTTTATTTGCAGGCCTGTTACTTTTTCAACCATAGCTTTAAGAGTTTTGAAATGCCCAAAAACTTCACTTTTCTTTTTCATAAAATACACCCAAACTTTTCTGCTATAGTCATCAATAAAACTGACAAAATAATGACAGCCTCCAAGAGATGCATCTTTAGTAGTCCACACATCAGAGTGGATTAATTCCAATGGCTTTTTACTCTCTTGAACATGTATGGGAAATGGTTTCCTTGCCCATTTTCCAAACTGATAGGCTTCACATACCTTATGCATTTCTGCAACCTTGAATTTTGGCAATCTTGCAACAATATTTTGGGCCTGCATTGATTTAAGTCGCTGTACATTAACATGACCAATGCGTTTATGCCAGATATCAATATCTGCAACTACACCGGTCCCATGTGCAAACATTGCTGCACTCAATTCAGACATGTCTGCATCCAACGTAAACATTCTGCCCTTATTCTTTCCTTTTGCTATCAAGCGACCTTTATTTTTGATATCCTCAACAAAGCATCCATGAGGATTAAATCTGACCTGCAAGCCCTGCTCAACCATTTGACCAACAGAAACCAGATTCTTGGTGATATTCAGGACATGAAATACATCAGACATGTATTTCCTTTTCCCATCCTACATAGACAAATGAATTTTTCCAATCTGCACAATAGGATGTGCAGTATCATCACCAGTCTCCACAAATCCTGGTTTTTCCATTTTCCTTGCATCCTCCATCCATTATGCATGACCTGTCATGTGGTTTGATGCACCTGAGTCAACATACCATACATTGTTGCTTTCTTCTGCACTTGTCACAGAATTGTTCATGTGCTGCACCATAAACAAATGCTCATTTTTGTCATCACCCTATCTACTAGAAGATGCATAATTCCCTTGTTGCAGTTTTCCATTCATGATGTCATTCTACTTTTTATAGCAGTCTTTAGCCATATGACCCATTTTACCACAGTAGTAACATCCAACATTGCTGTTTGCATTTTGGCCTCTTTGCCATCTACCACGACCTCTTTGGCTCCCCCTGCCTCTTGAGTTACCATGTCCTCCTCCATAGGACTGGTTTTCTTGAGTTTGCTGCATATTCTGATTTCTACCACGGCCTCCAAATCGGCCTCCTCTACCTCTGCCTCTACCTCTTCCAGCATTTGAGTAGAAGACAACTTCTTTTGAAGTTTCTCCTGAAGAGGATGCACCACCATTTCTCTGCTCCTCAGAAATTAGAAGATCAATCAACTCCTCAAAATCAGGAAATCTTTCACGGACGGAAATGGATGTTCGGAACTGTGCATAATCCTTTCCTAGACCATTCAAGGTCACGGAAACTAAATCATCATCTTCCACTGGCGACCCAATGGAAGCAAGTGCATCTGCAATCTTCTTCACCTTCATGTGGTAGTCATTGATGCTCATATTTTCTCTTTGCACATTGTGCAACTCTTGCTTGAGCTGCATTTTCCTGGTTTGCATATTTGTGCTATACATTTTTGATAAAGTATCCCATGCCTCCTTTGGCGTACTTGCATCTTGAATATGCACAATCATAGAGTCTGAAATGCTGATAGACAGCCAGTACATAACTTTCCTGGCTCTCTCATGCCATGCTTTAAATGCCTGCATTTGTTGTTGATTGGAAACGTCAGGAAGAATTGATTCTTCTTCATTTCCTACAACAAATTCCCAATATCCTTTTCCTATAAGGAAATTCGTCATTCTAAACTTCCATGCTTAGAAGTTGTTCTTGTCAAGCTTTTCAATGACAATCTGTGAAAGAGAATCAGATGCCATTACAGAACACTGCAAAAAATTCTGTCACTGCAAAGAACACAACTTCAGCCTCACACGGGCTAATCTGCAAAACTGACGAAAGTGGTATTTGACCACAGTCACTTCCTAGTGACGATTTTGCATCAACAGGCAACGGGGATGATTTTGTAACTCCCAATGTCTCTGCACACAGATATATGATGCAATTTCTACAGTAACTTTTCACCAACCTGTAGAACAGTGGTCGCACAGCATAAAACTACGCCTTTTCCTGAGTGCGTGCAGAAAACTTCCGCCTCCATAACAGGCCCCGAAATGGCATCAAATCAAAAAAACAAGGTCGCTGAGGGCTAAAGCCCTCGCCCACAGCATATACTGCTCTCTTGCTTCACCGCGAAGGGCGTCTCAACCAGAACACCGCGAGCTTGGCTTGCTTTCTTGAGCTCCTTACCACGAACAAGGCTCTGATACCATGTCAAGATTGTGGGAGAGAAGGAAGGAGTCTCACTTGAAGCTTTCTTGCTTGCACAATGGGGGAATACACACAGAAATGGAGGTTGAAAACAGTTTTCCTCTTCTTAGTTGTGTAAGCCAAAAAGAACTCCCGTACATAGAAATAGAAGAGCCCTATATATGGGTCTCAAACCAAGCTCAACTAACTAAGGTGGCATACTAACTGAGCCACGAACTAGAGTAGATAAGGATAGCTGTCATCTAGCTATTATTCATGAGTGGTGTACCAACCGCATCTGCAACTGACAAGTCGGTGACATAAATACACAACGGTCACCCTGGCGTATCACGAGTGGAGCTCGATATCTCAACAATCACAGCCAAAGGCTGGAAGATTTTCTTGTTGCTATTTGATGATTCTGCCATTTGCTTTGTTGAGCGATCAGCCTTATCATGAGCAATGTTGAACCTATGATGCTCGTTATCCTCTTGGGAAATCAAAGGCTCCTTGGCACTAGTGGCTTTTGTGTATGCTCGATGGTTACATATGATATCCACTTGGTAAGCACGCTAGGCTAAGGATCTACCTTTTGAATAGTCATGTTTAGTCTCTTGATTTCAATCGTGAGGGGCTCAGCCACTCCAATGTTGTTGACCCAAGGCTTGGATGTTCATTTAGATTTCCTCCTATGCTTCTTCACTTCTGATATGGTTAGGCCTTCAACTCTACTGCTGACAGAGGTGGATTTGCATTGGTATTACTGCTGACAGAGCCTAGTATTACTTGTGTAATACCCTTGAGCTTGTAGCAATGCTTTGGATATCCATCGTGGCGTTGTGCTAGCTCTCCATCGATACCTTTGTCTATAAGGCTTGGGCTTCTTTTGCGGTCTTCTACGATATTTGTAAGTCCAAAGCCTATCCTTGGCATTGTCTCACTCTTGACCTCCTTGTTTCAAGCATGTTCTTGCTCATGGTTCTCTCTGTTCAACATGCACTTGAATCAACTCTTTCAACAAGTCCTTGCTCTTGTTACTAGGCTTGCCTGGTATGTCAGAGCATTCCTTGTCTTTCCCTCAATTTTTAATGAGGTCACCCTTACCCGATAGTGTCAAGTGTATCCTCTATGCTACATAATCGGCCTCACACTTCGTTGCCCTTTTGAAGGGTTGTCCTAGGAGGGTTTCCTTTCCACAATTAGCACTATTTGGAGGAACATGGAATAGAATAGGCAAGCTTTCAATCTCAATAGTTACAAGGATTTCGCACTTCCCGATAAGTGCTTGTGGTGTCCCACGTAAGGATTAAGAGTTGCATCAATCGGTGTAAGCTATGGTTGTCCTAGTAGGGTCCATGGTTCATATGTCAAGTGAGAACGGAGTTTTGAGCCCGGGATGTGCCTAAAATTTGCCAAAAAATCCAAAATTTAGGGGAAAAATATTTAACATCGAAGGCAGCTGCAACTAGGACGATTTTAAGCACCAAGTGAAAGGCGGCTTTTAAAAGGCGCCTGAACAACACTTGTGGATTTTTGATAATTTTTTAGACTGCCGTGTGGGATGCTAGGAGCTAGCAGTCAGTGCGGGATGTCAAGACGGACGCGCAGGATTTTTCAGAGGCTGAAATAGAGCCCGGACGAGGAAGAGGCCACAAAATGGGCAAGATTTGAAAAGGTGGACCAAAACTTGGACCAAAGGGGGGTGCCCTTTGGGACTTTTAACACCCCCCCCCCCCTCCAATTTTTATGAAAAAAACATGGACATGGCGTGGATGAGCATGGTGTGATCAGAAAACAACCGAAAAATGCGCCCTCCCCTCTCATGATCATGATGTCAGGCTGCAAAGAAGCCATAGAACCAACAATACCCAGCAACTTCTCCCTCTTGGCTGATCCTATTGCCGGTCTTCGCTCGAGATATGGCTGTCTGGATGAAGAGATCAGAATCTAGTCCTTCTCTCTCCTCCCTCTCTCCCTTCCCTATGGGCTGTTCATGTGTACCATCTTGAAGGAGGAACCGGGAGGGAGAATGAAGGAACCGATGATGGAGATTGATGGAGATGCTGAAGATTGAGGTGCAGCATTGGATTGAGAGAAATGGAGGCTCCCTCTACTGGTTGTGTAGTCATTCAAGGCATCTCGGGTTACGTAAAAACACGATATGACCATTTTTATGAAGAAAATAAAGGATTTTCGATAGTTTATGATGATAATTATGTTCTTATTGGATAAAAATTTGTTTGTGTGCTGGTTGCATTATGATTAATTGCTGTGTATCAGAAAATTTTGGTTTTGCAATGATTTACATGCTCTATTTAATTCCGGTAAACCCGAAATGCGGTTTTTAAGTGATAAAATGGTAGTTTTTCTATTTCGAGTGGGTAAAATCTGTTTCCATGGGGGGAATATGGAAGATAAATTGAATGTTAGTATGCTGAAGTGATTGGAACAAGAAAATCCAAAAAATAGTATATTTGATTGCCAAATAAATAAAAAAATGGGAAAAATAAGGGAAAAAAATAGAAATACAGTTCACAAAAATAAGGAAAAATATAATGATTGTTTGTGGATATATGGTAGTGGCAAAGCATGAGGTTTGGCCTCAGGTTGCCCTATCTCTTTGTTACAGTTTGTGATTTATTACTTTTTATACATAAAAAAACATAATAAAATGAACCTCTACACCTATACAACAAAAGCAATACCTAAACGTAGGGGGTTGGGAGGTTTGAATGGTGTGATTTGCGTGTTGATTGTTGCTGAATGGTGTGATTTGCGTGTTGTCTCGGTGCTATCCTTACATCGGCGCAACGGGTTAGTGAATGAGCATTGAAAAGCCTGGTTGTGCACACCATGTGTCTCATTGAAAATCATGTTTGAGCACTTTAGGATCATTCACTTTGCATGTGCATGTAAACCATGGTATCAGAATAAAAGGACTGGATGCATAGCACATGTTTTCAATGATAATAACCCACGCTTGAGTGTGGAAAGGCATCCTAAGCCGTAGGATAGACGTTCATTTCTTGGGGGATTATTTAGTAAGGACACATGGTATCTCTTGGAGTACTTTCGAAATGAGGAGTGGAGTTTGTTCGTTTGTTCTATATGTTGAGCAACGCATCAAGGGGCTAATCCCTGCGATGTAGGAGAGTTGTAGTGGGGCCGCAGTGATTCCACTGAGAGGTTGCCTCCCATGTATGTGATTATCGTGGCATTATTGCCAATGTGTAAGGGTTATCCCTCTGAGCAGTTTATAGAAAGGGAAACGTTGAACTACAAAACTATAAACACATAGATTAGGCTTTAGGGAAGTTTGTCCTTTAGCAATAGATAGACGCTCTTGGCCCGCGAGGCCGTGAGGGTGTGTTTGTCTGTTATGAGCATGAGGTCCTAGTGCCATAGCCAGTGCCGGCCCATTTGAGGTCCCATCAGTGGTGTGTCTGTCGGGAGCTGCCAATAAGTGGTGGTTCTCGAATCTAGGGTTTTTAGGGACCAAAAAGTTTGTTTATGTCCTCTGACAATGACCCTCAAGCCGAAATACAAAAAGTAGAATGTGCGGAGAGGGCTAGACGGCAGTTGGAGATTGTAAGTCGCTACTCTCCTCAAAGGAGTAGCCCGATATGCATAAGAGGCAGTGGTCTTAGAAACCCAACTGCTGCACATAGTCCTTTAGGTGTAGAAGGAAGCGCAAGTTCTTCCTCTCTTCCACCAAGTCAACAAATGGGGGTGTGATCCCGTCAGTTCAAACTCCTATTGTCAATCCGATTGTCGTCATGGCACAACCCATTGCAATTCCTACAGGGATGCCGGATCTGCCAGCTTTAGGAGTGCCTTTGCCCATTTTTAATGGGTTAGCCGAAGAAGATGCGGAGTTTCACATTTGTGAATTCCAAAGATTAATGTTTAATTACAGTATCCAAGATGAGGGGCATCTTCACTACAAGATATAGACCTTATACCGATGTCTAAAGCGACGAAAATACAAACAACAAAAGTTGCCCCCGTCGTCACAAAAAGCGTCGTTATTGACGACGCCATGGAAACGTCGCAATATGCGTCACTATCTACATCGCAACCAGTAAATTTGCAACGCTCATAGCAAGGCCAATAGCGATGCGAGCAGTAAATTTGTGATGCAAATAGCGACGGTAACATGGAATTTTTTTTTTTGTGGCAGGGCAGATATAGCACTGTGTGCTGTATGAGAGCCATATAAAATAGTTTCTGCACTACTGCATACAAAGCGCTTGCAAACAAAAAGAATGTATACTGAAATCATAAAACTGATACATGAAATAAATACATGATCGCATAAAATGCGATTGGTACAATCATGAAAGGATATCACTAATACATAGAAAATGTCTACATAGATTAGGCGACTAAAAACTAAAGGTGTGTGAGCTCCAAGGATCCAAGGGCGAGCTACAAATCCTCGTCCCCCGAAAGCTCGTCCCATCGCAACGGAGCATCGAACGGATTCTGTAGAAAAAGAAACAATATATCAATCCACCATACAATAATGCATTCAAATATATCATGGTAACTACGGACAAGAAAGATGAGTGACTTACAGGGCCGCTGCGTCTATACAATTGGTCGATCGATGCATTGAGACTGTGCCTCTCTGCATATCGAGTCTCAAGGCCTTGCGGATCGCGATTTGTAATGGAGTGCTGCAAAGAAAACAAAATGCTAACTGTTAAAAACATGATTGTCAGTACAAAGAATATTTCAAAAAAACATATAAGCAAAACAAAAGAGAAACTTACAAACTCCTCCAAATATGTCATGTGGCCGCCACTCCCAAGATGATGCACCACTCCGGCCTCGAGTCGTGCCCTCGCCGCCTCCCCCTGCTGACTCCAACGTCTTGGCGAATCTGTAGCCTCCTCCCTCAGTCGGCGCTAGTCGTCTTCATCTAACCACTCGGGCTTTGCAGCCCCACTCTTGATTGCCTTGCGTGTGTCAGATCGTCTATGTGACATGTATGCACGCATGCAATCCATCATCCAGCCTGTAGAGAATCTATCTACTGCGGCTGGCACCGGAAACTCCTCGTGCAAGGATGCTACTATGTAGTCCTTGCTCCCCTCCAGTATGTTCTTCCAATGATCCAGGACGTTGTACCGAAAAACTTGTTGGCACAACTCCCTCATGCGAGCCATCACCCTCCTCCCCTCATCATTCATGATAACCGCTCTTGACCTACTATCAACTAGGTATCCATAACCCCTAGGAGTCTGCCTAAGATGGGTCCTCTCCCATCTCTGTCCACGCTCCTGGGCATATCCAGGAGACCCCTGTACATCTGGTGTACCGACGGGGGTACCCTCTCTCGGAGTGCCACTCAAAGGGGTGCCACCAAAAGGGGTGCCACCTGCTGACGGCTGCGCAAAAGCCGGAGTAACTGGAGTAGATGTCCCCACAGGTGTGACAAATCCTGGAGGTGGCGCAGCTCCAGTTGAACGACGAGATGGAGATACCATGTCCGTGTCTCCATAGCAGCACCCCCTGATCCCGATGCAGTCCCTCCCTCTGGCCCAAGTCGTGAGTGTTGAGATCGTCTGCTCGAAGCTGAAGCATCTGATCGCGCTGAAGCAGATCTAGCAGAGCGCCCTGACGAAGAACGAGACAGCTCCTAGTCTGCCATCTCTCTGAATCTCGCGAGTTGATCTGGAGACATGCGTGCCATCATGTCCTGAAACTCCTCATCGGTCATCCCTCGACTCATCCTGAAAATGTCACCTGCACAGATAAAAAATGATGTTAGAATAATCAATTTAAACTATACAAAGCACAGTAATATAAATCATTTTTGAAAAATCCTTCTTAAAATGCATATCCTATGTACCTTTATGGAAGATCTAAACAACGAATTGAGTAATACAATTCTCCAAGAATGAAGTATTCTATGGTCCCATGTTAATCTCCTGACACAACTCTGCATACATTGGAAGGTCGATAGACATGTCACCACAAAAGAACGAGTCTGCCTCGTTCTCAAAAAATTCTTGGACTTCTGTATCTCCATCATTGTTAGCCGATGCAGGCTCCAAACTTGTGGTGGCCTCCACCCCTTGTAATATCGACCCCTCTATTTGCATATTTTCTTCATCTATGCCTGGAACATCGCTTTGATCATATACTCTCGCACTTCGAGGAGTTGAAGGTATAACATACCACCATTGAGGTTGTCGGGGGTTTGGATAAAAGATTACATGTTCACAAACACATACAAAGCGAGTTCAAACCATTGTGACATAAACCATGTCGTATTACAATTAGCAAGAAAATGACTCTTTGCACCTGTTCACAATGGGCCGGCAACACAAAGGTGTCACGCAAATCCGTCCATTTTTGTTCGGAATCTATTTCGAGAAATCCAGATGGACCTCGTCGAACTGTTACTCCAGCTCCTTCAAGTACCACTTTGAACCACTGCACATCGAATAGTATCATGGAGAAGCTACGGTAATCCACCGTAATAATACTTTGCAAGTTCCCAAAATACTCCATCTCATCCACAACCGTGTTCGGATCCGTTGCTCGTCGCCGACTCTCTTGCTCAAACCTTGCCATGACACCACAGTCCATTGTGGAGCGCATTTTGTCAATACGCTCCACGCGAAAATGCCGTCCGCGTGACCACGCTGCACTATATATTTTGTACTGTACATTGACACACTCAAATTAGATGTAGCAAGCAAATTTAGATACGACACATTCTAAACCCCTCATTACCTTTGGACTACATCCCCTCGAGAACTCCCACTCCTCCATTGATACCTCTGTCCCTTCGATGGATGCTACGGTCAAGGCTCCATGCAACCATCGTGTTGATATAAACCGTGGCATCTTCTCCATGCCTTCGGGATATCGAATCAGTCGGTGATGCATACTGCATCGGAATTCAGCTCGCGCTTCCTCTCGATCTTGCCTTGCAATCTGGTACTTGGCGAGCCACGTCTCCATGGAGGCATGGTACAACATACAAAAGCGATTCACCTTCTCTTCCATTGAGGCATCCATTCTTTTTTCTACCCCATTTCCAACCACCACATCTCCAGTCAGCCTATCATCGTCCTTCAGTGTCCATAGCATTTCATTGTCTGGTTCCACCGTTGGTAGCCATTGTGAGATATGCACTAACGCCTCTGACACCAACCAACCTTCTGCCATGCTACCTTCTGGACGAGCTCATTGTCACACAAAACCTTTCAGGGTTTTCATGAAGTGCTCGAGGAAGAACATCCATCGCATATGGACAGGTCCAACAATCTCCACTTCGTCCACAAGATGCATAAGAAGGTGAACTTGTATCGTGAGCATGCTAGTGGGCAGGTATTTCTCAAAGAGACAGACCATCTCAACTGCTCCCTGCCTTGCAGATTCAGTAGAGGACGTCTTAATCTCTTTTTGTGAGATCCATTGCACCAAAGTCAACAACTTGTAAATGGCCCTGTGAATTTCTGGAGTAAGGCATCATGCGATCGCGATCGGTAGGACAAACTACCACAAATGAGAAATCATTATGAATAATGGCCACTTTTCAAATTGCAAAATGCCCACGCTAATTAAAATCCATTCTGTTCACAAACCTGACATATCTTATGCCAATCATGGGATTTTAGCCCCGACAATTGGTCATCTTTAGAAAATGCGGACCTGAGAGAATGCATCATACCCGTCGGAGTGCGGATAGACTTGATTACTTGCTTCACAATGCGCTCTTCTTTGGTAGACAAAACCCAGGGAGTACGAGGAAGCTACACTCCCCCTTGAGCACTCAACTGTGGCCAAAGCGCCTCCATCTTACCTACCTCCTTCAAATCCATTCGTGACCCTATAGTGTCTCTCTTTCCTGTGATGTGGTCCCATAGCAAGCTGCCCACATTCTTGAAAATATGCATGGGATCCAACAAGTGGTTGACATGTAAGTGGGTCCAATATGGCAACTCGTAGAAAACTGAGAACTGTCGCATTCCATTTGGATGTGATTCCGAGTTTACCATTTTCAGCTCATACCAGCTTACAGTGTTCATAGGTGTTGGAGGTCGTCCAAGAAAACCTTCCCTGAGTTCATGATCCTCCAGCAAGAAAGCGGAGTGTCCTTGATATACTATCTTCTTCATGGTTCATGACCTTCGGGAGTCTAACTGTGGCCCACACAATGGACATGCATGATAACCTGAGGTAACCAGACCTGTAAGGCAAACCACGACCTAGTGAATACTTGATTGAATGAAATAAAATATAGATATTACCAGCGAGAATGGAGGTCTGCTCACCTGAGCACTCTCCCAATCCCGGAAAGTCATGCATCGTCCACATGAGAATGGCTCGAATGTTGGCTGACCGCCGACCATCGTGCCTGCTCATATCTTGCACAGTGACCCCCTCCTCCCACAAAATCTTAAGCTCATCGACTAATGGACGAAGATACACGTCCATATTTTTTTACTTTGTAGCGGCCCGGGATGAGCAAGCTAAGGATGAGATGTCCTTTCTTCGTAGAAAGCCATGGAGGGATGTTGTAGTTGACAAGCACTATAGGCCACACACTGTAAGAAGTCGAGCGCAGACCGAATGGGTTCACACCATCCATGGCGAGACCGAGCTAAATATTCCTTAGCTCTCGCGCAAAGCCTGGGAAGGTAGAGTCAATGTGGCTCCATGCGTGTGAATCCATTGATATTTGTTGAACTCCATCTGTGGACCTATTCTGCACATGCCACGTTGTCAAGCTTGCCATGCCAGACGTGCGAAACATGTGGTTTATGCAGGGGATGAGCGGAAAGTGTCTAAGAACTTTTTGAGGGATGGTTTGCCCTTGCAAGTCCTGTCGATACCTGTGAGCACCACACTTTGGACATGTCTCCATAGTCTCGTATTCATCTCGAAACAATATACAGTCGTTGATACATGCATGGATGTTATTGTAGTCCATGCCAAGCTTTCGTAAAACATGTCGTGCATCATCACGAGACTCAGATATGGTATTTGCAGGTGGTAATATATGATATTTCAATAACCTGAAAAAAATCATAAAACACCTTGAAAAAGCACAAATGTTTGCAATAATACTGTAAAAAATAATAATCAATGAAGCCTATGTGCAAGGTACCTGAATAACTCAGTCACACTCGTATCGCTCCAACCGTATTTTGCTTGCACACTTAAGAGTGCAAGCAATGCCTTCAACCGAGATACTCAGCACCCATCATATAATGGTATGGATGCTTTCTCTCTAAGCGGGTCAGATGTCTCAACATCCATGGGAATCAATGCATCGATCATTGCCTCCATCTCAAGCTCCAAGATTGTAGGTAGGTCGGGAAGGTTGTCTGTCTCCTCTGGCATTAACTGTATAGATGGGCCTTGCGAGTGGTGGATTGGCTCCTACAATCCATCCATCGCACGTCCACGAACTCTTCTAATTGGCCGCAAAGGATGCACTCCCCCTTGGGTCGAGACATCACCCCCCTGGATAGAAAATTTGCCAACAAGACCCAATCTTATTGTGTATGGTTTTCAATTAGCTTGCGAGTACAATGCATGATTAATATTAACTTCAAATTACCGTTTACTAAAAATCCGCAATCACCTGATCAATGATCTCAAATTGAAACTCGCCAAATCGTCGTACGTGTTCTATAGACAATCGGCGTTTTCGTCTAATTGCCAACTTGCATTGAGAGCAAGGACATGAGACATGCTGATTAAGATACGTCTCGCGGTCTTGAACAATAATACCTTCTTCGTTTTCCATCTTATCTACATTACAGCAAACGAGGCTTAAATGGATAGCTTTATGGAGATGTACGTCAAGTTGCACGTTGACCATAAATCTTGCATTGTACATAGTAGTTGAGAGATTTTTCGATGTTATATCTCGGCCTTGTATCATGCTCAAGGATTTGTTTGTCCCGGTAGATAATTATTCGTTATTGTAAAAAACTGCACTAGAGGGCTTTGAGTATAAGTAATCCATTTTGAGCATCATTGAGGATCTCTTAGTCTAATAATAAATCAGTCTCAACAAAAAGCATCTTAGAAATGTGGTTTTTTTGTCCTAGGATCGCGTATTAAAATTAATGCCATCTATGAAATTTATCAACTATAGTAATACAATTTATTTCAATCAATTCTACTCATAGTCATAAGACCTGAGAGAAAATATCCTATACTCAATTTAAGGGATTCTTCTTCTATAACAATACTTTTGGGTTCATTTTGATGAAGTACCGTAATGACCATGAGCTAGGGTATCATTTTCTTTTAGTCCTTCCGTTGACTAGTTGGCATGATTTCTAATTTGTTATGCCTATAAAGTTAATACAAAAACAATGAATTATGCTTATCACAATTAGATCCCCTACTTGGACATTATGAAGGACATGACCAATTTTAAGCCATCTTAAAGAGTCACCAATGTACGTGGCCCATGGCAAAGCACATTGCATACCATTATCGATAAGTCTATTATCTTAAATTTCCTTCCCCTCCCTCTCCCTCTCTTTCTCTCCCTCTCTCTCCCTCTCCCTCTCTTTCTCTTTCTCTCTCTCTCTCTCTCTCTCTCTCCCTCTCCCTCTCCCTCTCCCTCTCCCTCTCCCTCTCCCTCTCTTTCTCTCTTACTCTCTCATTTCCTCTCCTAAACAAGCAAAAAAGAAAGTGATTTAAACATTAAACAAGCAAAAGGGAGAGGGAGAGGGAGAGAGAGAATGCACTCTCCCTCTCTTTCTCTTTCTCCCCCTCCCCCTCCCCCTCTCCCTCTCTTTCTCTTTCTCTCCCTCTCTCATTTCCTCCCCTCCCTCTCCCTCTCCCTCTCTTTCTCTTTCTCTTTCTCTTTCTCTTTCTCTTTCTCTCTCTCTCTCTCCCTCTCCCTCTCTTTCTCTCTTACTCTCTCGTTTCCTCTCCTAAACAAGCAAAAAAGAAAGTGATTTAAACATTAAACAAGCAAAAGGGAGAGAGGGAGAGAGAGAATGCACTCTCCCTCTCTTTCTCTTTCTCCCCCTCTCCCTCTCCCTCTCCCTCTCTTTCTCTTTCTCTCCCTTTCCCTCTCTTTCTCTTTCTCTCCCTCTCTCATTTCCTCCCCTTCCCTCTCCCTCTCCCTCTCTTTCTCTCCCTCTCTATCTCTCTTTCTCTCTCATTTCCTAAACAAGCAAAAAAGAAAGTGATTTAAACATTAAACAAGCAAAAGGGAGAGAAACAATGCACTCTCCCTCTCTTTCTCTTTCTCTCCCTCTCTCATTTCCTTCCCCTCCCTCTCCCTCTCCCTCTCTTTCTCTCTCATTTCCTCTCCTAAACAAGCAAAAAATAAAGTGATTTAAACATAAAACAAGCAAAAGGGAGAGGGAGAGAGAGAATGCACTCTCCCTCCCTCTCCCTCTCTTTCTCTCCCTCTCTCATTTCCTCCCCCTCCCTCTCCCTCTTCCTCTCTTTCTCTTTCTCTTTCTCTTTCTCTTTCTCTTTCTCTCTCTCTCTCTCTCTCTCTCTCTCTCTCCCTCTCCCTCTCCCTCTCCCTCTTCCTCTCCCTCTCCCTCTCTTTCTCTCTTACTCTCTTGTTTCCTCTCCTAAACAAGCAAAAAAGAAAGTGATTTAAACATTAAACAAGCAAAAGGGAGAGGGAGAGAGAGAATGCACTCTCCCTCTCTTTCTCTTTCTCTCCCTCTCCCTCTCCCTCTCCCTCTCCCTCTCCCTCTCCCTCTCCCTCTCCCTCTCTTTCTCTTTCTCTCCCTCTCTCTCTCTCTCCCTCTCTTTCTCTTTCATTTTCTCTCCTAAAGAAGCAAAAGAGAGTGATTTAAACCTTGAACAAGCAAAAAAAGAGAGAGGGAGACTCACCGATGAGATATGGCGAGCATGGGGCGGCTTCTCTTTGCGATGAAGGCTCCTCCTCTCCTTCGCGAACAACGGCAGCGGCGGCAAGTCTTCTTCCTCTCCTTCTCTCACAACGGTCGCTCTCTCCCTCGGTCTCGCTCTCAAAACTCTCAATGGAGCAAACAAGAAATGAAAACCGAGCTCGGTTTCGGCCGTGTTTTTTCCCTACGGCCCGTCGTTGCAAATAGCAATGCCAATAGCGACACCGCTATCCGCCATCGCTAATCGGTATCGCTACTGGCCCAAATCCTTGTAGTGCTTATGATGTTCTTTAACATGACATTAAAAGGAAGGGCTACAGTATGGTATCATAGCATAGAGACTGGAACCATAACTACAATCGACCAATTTTATGCAGCTTTCCGAGGAGAGTATGCCCCTGAAAGAGGTGGCCAATACTGGTTGTGTGTTTTGAATGTAACACGCCAAGACCCCCATGAGAATATGAAAGCCTATGCCAAGAAGCTTAAGGAAGTATTTCGTAAGTTACAAACTTACATTCCTATTCTGCCGGTTACCCAATTGCAATAGTTCTTGTATGGATTGGATTTCAATATTTAGGTACAATCGAGCAGTGTGGGTTTGGATGATATAGACACCGCCATCGCACGGGAAAAAGGAGTAGAGTCACGATTACAAATGGCCTACTCCTCTCGAATAAATCTTGATGCGGGTTTAGTACCTGGAGGCAATGTACCATTGATAAATGAAAGTCAAGGGATGCCTATGAATAACCCTAATTGGAGAGGAAGCATGGTTCAAAATGTACCTTTGCTACCAGCTCCTCCCAGTGTGACTATGACTATGGCTAGTCAGTTGGCTCCACCAAATGTTGGAGGCCAAGTTTCGAACCCTAATGTTGTTCTTGTGAGTCAACAACCAATGCCCAATCAAATTGTTAGGCCCATGGAATGATGGATAGACGATCAAGGCTATGATTCGAGTGCATCTAATGTCCTTGGTGAAGTTAAGCATATGATGAAGCACTACACTGACATGATTTCTGAATAATATCGGCAAATAGCTGTTGACATCCATTTCCTGAAGAAGCAGTAGAATCTGATAGGGAGTCAATGCCCTGAAGAGGGTGGTCCCTCGAGATTCAGCTGTAAGTGGTGTGGCGGATAACATTTTCCTAGAAACTGTCCAAATGTTAAATGTGATATTTGTGGAAAATCAGGCCACTTAGCTGCTACCTGTTGGAGTAAGATTAGTTCCCTCCAACAAGGGAGTAAACAGCCAGGTCTAGTTAATCATAGAGCGCAGGGTAATAACCTCCAGCAAAATGATGGACTAAGACAAGTACTGCAAAGGGGAAAGACCATTGTAGAAGAGTTGCCACAAGGCAATGGAGTCAGCCTTATCGAGGCTGTACGCATCAAAGGCATTGAAACCTCTAACCTACGAGCCGTAACAAGAGGCCAAAAGGCTAAAGAGGGTGATAGAGATAATGCAAAACCATCTGAGGGAAACCCTAAGCAAGGGGATAAGGGAACGCAAGTCCTGAATCCTGGTGTGGAAGGTGGACCTCTAAGGCCAGTTGACAAATAAGTCGATCCTAAGAAGGATGAGGAAGTGCCAAGAAAGAAGGAAAGAGCTAAAAAAGAAGCATCAAAGCCGGTCCCGAGACCAAAAGAAAGGATGGTTTGGCGAGAAAAGAGAGCTTTGGCTACCTATCATGATTTAGCAAGTTCTCTTTGCGAAGTCAAACCAGATGTAAACCTCTTACAGCTGATTAAATTATCTCCAGGAGTACGCAAGGAATTCAAAAAGATCCTATGTATTGGGTATATTGTAGAACCTTTGGGCATAGCACGAGTAGGGAAAGATTGGTTTGATCATGCTAAAAAGAATTGCCCTAGGGTTCCAGCATACGTGGATGGAATATTAGTAGAGCATGCTATCGTAGACACTGGGTCCTCCGTCAATATCATGAGTTCAGAGTTGATGGAGAGGTTGGGTCTAGGCATCCAAAAAGACAGCTCCACCCTTCTTAGATTTGCTGATGATAGTCTAAGGCAACCAGAAGGTTGCGTCACTAAAGTCCATGTTACAGTTGCAAGTGCAGAATGCTTCTTGGACTTTAGGGTAATAAGATTTGCAGGATGTCCTAGCTATCGAGTCTTGCTAGGTAGGCCTTGGATTTTACGAAGAGACTATCAAGTCAATATACCCGTCGATCGAGTGGTTCTAGGTAGAGGTGCTAATCGAATAATAGTCGATGCTTACCCTGTGTCTCCTCAGAGTGAGAGAGCTCCTTTATCCTCTACTCAATTAGAAACAGCAGATGATCCATCTGGTAGTGAGACATCATCCAGCGATGAATCTAAAGAGGGGTCCACTACAGAGGATATTTATCAAATAACTCTAAATGAGCTGATAGAGCCGCAAGGTAGGATAAGAGACGCGGATGTGATTGAGTTGGACCTTGGCATGCCAAATAATTTGCGGCCAATTAAATTAGGTTCCATGCTCAGTTCAACAGAAAGGGAGGACTATGTGTCCTTGATTTAAGAATTCCACGATATCTTTGCTTGGAGTTATAATGAGCTGAGAGGCATTCCTCCCAACTTGGCTGTTCATACTATTCCCGTAAATGAAGGTAGTTGCCCTGTGCGTCAGAAAGTAAGGCGTATGTCTTTTGAATTGAGGGACGGGGGTTGTTTGAGGAGTTACAGAAGTTACGGAAATCTGGTTTAATCTTTCTTTACAACACACAAAATGGTATTCACCAGTTGTCATCGGAAGAAGAAAAACAACCAAATCCGACTATGTGTAGATTTTAGAGAGCTGAATAAGCAGACGGTTAAGGATTACTACCCGTTGCCATTTATTGACCAGATTTTGGATCAATTAGTAGGTAGGGAAATATATTTGTTTATGGATTGCTTTGTAGGATACAACCAGATGGCAATTGCAAAAGAGGTCAAGTTGAAAACAACTTTTATTATTGTCTTTGGTACTTTTGCGTACCATGTGATGGCCTTTGGTTTATGCAATGCACCTGGGTCATGGCAACGAATAGCAGACAAGACCTTTGGTGACATTTCCCCTGATGAGTTGAAAGTATTTATCGATGACTTGGGGGTAGTCACTGTAAGGGAAAGGATGTTGATTATTTTAAGAAAGTGCTTTGAGTGCTGTAGACAATTTTGTATCACTCTTAACCCACGGAAGTGTGTCTTTGGAGTGCCATATGGGCTATTGTTAGATATGATCAATGCCCCACCCTCATTAGGTGCTACCAATGATCCATGGTGCTCAAAGTTGTAAGGCCCCCATTATGAGGAGAAGCCAAATGTGAGCCCGGACATTGGTTGAGTCCTGACTTGTATATCAGATGAGGTCTATGTGACCGGATGGCAAAAAGGTGACTGTTGTGGGTCTAATCTTTGGGTTAGACGGAGTGGTTAAGCTGGTAGCAACTCGAGGCACATTGCATTGAGTTGCGTGGTAAGGGAGTTAAAAGGGGCCCCTATTGTGGGGTCCGGGGGCCGCGGAAGCGGCCCCTGGCTGGGGGGTCCCAGGGGGGCCAGCGGCCCCCCTGGCGGGGGTCCGGGGGCAGCGCCCCCGGCCCGATGGTAAAGGGAATATTCCCTGGAATATTCCCTGGCCGACTAGTGGAGGCTCATATGGTAGGTCGGTCAGCAGGCCGACCTAACGACCTTCGCGGGCTATAAAAGCTAAACCCCTTCGCAGCCATCTCACACTCATCTTTCACCCAGTCAGAGTTGTTGTTCCAGCTAGCCTTAAGCTCTTCACCTATCTTCTGTCTAGATCGCCATCTAAGCTTCACACAGTGGAAGCGCACGGGTGGACAGAGCCATCTTTGTATCAGTTGTTTGGAGTTAAAGAATTTTACTGATTCTCCTCTTATCTGTTGTGTACTCTCTATCTCTTTCTCAGATTCTGTTCGCTGCGCCGTGTAATATTTTACATGGTATCAGAGCCCAGGGGGCTCTAGAGATCGGAGAGCGTGCAAGAGGCAAAGGCTTCAACAGCAAAGAGAAACGATGTCGACTCCGGGAAGCAGTTCTGGCGCATCAGGAAGCGGTGCAGGAGGTGGTGCTGCTGTACCGGCTATTCAAACACTGAGGATTCGTCCACCAACCTTCAGCGAAGGCAAGTTAGATGGTACAAACTACACCTTGTGGAAGTTCAAAATTACAACTATCCTTGATTCTTATGAGCTTCTGGAGACTGTGCTGGGGACTGACGCAGAACCACAGCCTACCCCCGACCCATCAAATCCTAGTGTGATGATTCCTCCGAATGCAGATCTTCTACGAGCTTGGAAACGAAGGAATGCAGATGCATTGTGTGCCTTAGTTACAAGCTGTTCTGACAGTGTTTTGACTCTGATTCAGCATACAACCAAAGCGTCAGAGGCTTGGAATGTACTAAGGAGTCAGTATGAAACACGAAACCAAACAAGGATTCAAAACTTGGAGAATCAACTAGCAGCGGAGAAGTTTGCTGAAGGAGAGACGGTTGAAGCATTCATCACTCGGATTAAGAATCTGCGCGACCAGATGGCTGGCGCTGGGATACAAAAGACTAGCGAAGAGCTAGCTCGGAGGTGTCTTCGGATTTGTCCACAAAAGTTTGATGGACTAGTAACTGCCCTTAATACTCAGGTGAGACCTCAAGCTTTGACTTTTGAGGAGTTTTGTGCATTATTAATGGAGGAGGAGTTGAGGCTGAAAGCCCGAGAAGGAAGCAACAATGGAGATGCTGCATTCTCTGCCAATGCAAAAGGCAAAGGTGTTTCCTCCACCAAAAATGATGGTGACAAAAAGAAAAAGGGCGGCAAGAAGAAGTTTCAAGGAGAGTGCTTCTACTGTAAGAAGAAAGGACATGCAATTGCAGATTGTCGTGTCAAGAAGGCAGATGAAAAGAATGGTACCCTTAAAACTAAAGGGAAAGAGACAGCCAATACGGCTGAAGCAGAGTTGGAATTATTCATGGCGACCATTGAGGAAGTGTGCTCCTCGGCGCAAGAAGAATCTACCACTGACTCTTGGGTGTTGGATAGTGGGGCCTCCCGTCACATGACCAACAAGAAAGGTCTATACAGTTCTATGCAGCCTCTACAAGAATCCATCACTGTGACGGTTGGAAATGATGCTAAATGCCCTGCTGCGGGCACAGGTACTATTTCTTTTGTTGCTGCAAATGGTGAAGTCAAAAAGCTTTCAAATGTGTTGTATGTTCCCGAAATCAGGAGAAATCTCTTATCAGTTGCTGCCATAACTGATCTTGGTCATGAAGTGAGGTTCAAGAAGACAGGTGCAGAAATTATTGATAGTGCTGGCACAATTGTTGGCAAAGGAGAAAGAAGGAACAACCTGTATGAGCTAAGTGCTCTTACAGCCACCGCTGGAGTGGGCACAAGTAAGCTTTGGCATGAAAGGTTTGGACACATCGGATTTGCAGTATTGAAGGAGATGCAAAAGCAAGGTATGGTTGCTCACCTACCTACAATAACTGAATTGAAGGAACCATGTGAAGCTTGTATGATGGGCAAGCAACAGAGAAAGGCATTTCCACAAGAAAGCAAGAATAGAGCACATGCTCCTCTAGAGTTGGTGCATGCTGACTTGTGTGGTAAGATGCCTACACAGGCCTTGGGGGGATCTTCTTATTTTATGTTGATTGTCGATGACTACAGTAGGAAGATGTGGGTGTACTTCCTTCGTGATAAGGCTCAAGCTTTTGGTAAGTTTAAAGAATGGCTAATACTTGTTGAGAATGAAACAGGGAAAAGTGTGAAGAAATTTAGAACAGATGGTGGTGGTGAGTTCAACTCAAAGGAGTTTGAAGGCTTTTGCAAGAGCAAAGGGATCAAGCGTCAATTGACGACGCCTCACACACCTCAGCAGAATGGTGTTGTGGAACGCAGGAATCGTACCATTGTGGAGATGGCAAGATGCATGCTAAAGGGCAAGGGATTGCCTAACCATTTTTGGGCTGAAGCTGTTAATACTGCAGTCTACATTCTAAATCGGAGCTACACAAAGGCTCTCAAGGGAAAAACACCTCATGAGGCTTACACTGGTAAGAAACCATCTGTTTCACATTTCAGAATTTTTGGATGTGAATGTTATGCACATGTTCCAGATGAGAAGAGAAACAAGTTACAACCAAAAAGCAGAAAATGTATCTTCTTGGGTTATAGTGATGAGCAGAAGGCTTACAAGTTATATGACCAAGAGGCAAAGAAGATCATCGCGAGCCGTGATGTGGTGTTCAAGGAGGAGCCGCATACAGTGGAGGAGGAGAAGGCAAGGTCTTCCACTTTATCATCAAGCGAAGAAGTAGTCCACTATGAACCTGTCCCGAGAGCTATCCCTATCCTTAAGGAGGAGGAAGCATCATCTTCAGATGATGAGGAAAAAGTTCACCAACCTGACATCACCCCACCGGAAAAGCCATTGCCGCGCTGGGTGAAGCAGCTCTATGACCACAATAATCCTAGGCCTGCATCTGTTGAGGAGAAGGCAGACGGACCAAGGAGGTCTCAGAGAATAGAGGAGCAAAGGAGGGCTTCTGCTCACATAGTCAACATGGCCTTGATGGTTGAGATTATGAGAGAAGTAAAGGAGCCAACTGACTTAGAAGAAGCACTTGCAGATCCATCATGGAAGGCTGCTATGCAGGCGGAGTATGACAGCATAATGAAGAATGACACTTGGGAGCTAGTGGATCGGCCAGCAAAGCGGAAGATTATTGGCACCAAGTGGATCTGGAAGGTAAAGTACAAGGCTGATGGTACCTTAGAAAAGTACAAAGCTAGACTGGTTGCCCAAGGATTTTCACAAGTTGAAGGGTTTGATTTTCAAGAGTCATTTGCCCCAACTGCCAGAATGACCACTATTCGCACGGTACTTGCAGTGGCTGCCCACAAGAAGTGGCCAGTGTACCAAATGGATGTTAAGTCAGCGTTCTTAAATGGTGACCTCAAGGAGGAGGTGTACGTGGCTCAGCCACCAGGGTTTGAGGCCCCCCATTCTGAGAACAAAGTGTGTAAACTGAAGAAGGCATTGTATGGGCTGAAACAAGCCCCCAGAGCATGGTACCAGCGGATAGATAGGTTCTTTTTAAACCTAAACTTCAAAAGATGTGCCTCAGATGCTAACTTGTATGTTTACAGGGATGGTAAAAAAGTCTGTAGTGATTGTCCTATATGTGGACGACCTTCTTATTACAGGTGACTATGAAGATATGATCAACCAAACTCGAAAGGCTTTGAGTTTTGAGTTTGAAATGACAGACTTGGGCTTGCTGCACTATTGTTTGGGGATTGAAGTCTGGCAAGAGCCAGGAAAGATCTTCATCTCTCAGAAGAAGTATGCATGGGAGATCTTGAAGGCATTTGGCATGACCGAGTGCAAGGAGATAGCTACACCTATGGAGGTGAATGTAAAGTTATCCGTTGAGGATACATCAGCACTAGCAGACATTGGGAGGTATAGGAGGTTGGTCGGCAGTCTAATCTACTTGTGTAACACCAGACCAGATATCAGTTTTGCTGTTGGTGTTTTGAGCAGGTTCTCAAACAAACCTCATGAGAGTCATTGGAAGGCTGGGATGCGGGTGCTCAGATACTTGAAGAAAACTCTTGACTATGGTATCACATACAGTTTCGGAACTTCTCTTGTGGGGAACTGTGACTCAGATTGGGCAGGAGACATTGATTCCAGGAAGTCAGTTTCTGGTTATTGTTTCTCTTTGGGTTCAGGAATTTTCTCTTGGGTTAGTAAGAAGCAACCAACAGTGGCATTGTCTTCTACCGAAGCAGAGTACAAGGCAGCTTGTTTTGCTGCATGTGAGGCCGTATGGTTGAGAAGGATTCTATGGCATATGGGAGTGCAGGATGAAGAACCAACTGTGCTGAGATGTGACAATCAGAGTTGCATCGCCATTGCCAAAAATCCAGTGTTTCATGCACGCACCAAACATATAGAGATCCAGTATCACTATGTGCGTGATTTGATGGAGGATGGGATAGTGGAATTGGTCTACTGTCCAACAGAGGAGAATGGAGCAGATATCTTCACCAAAGCACTTACGAAGGATCTGCTTCAAGTTCATCTTCAGAGACTCGGCATTGGGCCGAGGAGATAGTTCACCTATGGGTGGACATTGAGGGGGGGTGTTAGATATGATCAATGCCCCACCCTCATTAGGTGCTACCAATGATCCATGGTGCTCAAAGTTGTAAGGCCCCCATTATGAGGAGAAGCCAAATGTGAGCCCGGACATTGGTTGAGTCCTGACTTGTATATCAGATGAGGTCTATGTGACCGGATGGCAAAAAGGTGACTGTTGTGGGTCTAATCTTTGGGTTAGACGGAGTGGTTAAGCTGGTAGCAACTCGAGGCACATTGCATTGAGTTGCGTGGTAAGGGAGTTAAAAGGGGCCCCTATTGTGGGGTCCGGGGGCCGCGGAAGCGGCCCCTGGCTGGGGGGTCCCAGGGGGGCCAGCGGCCCCCCTGGCGGGGGTCCGGGGGCAGCGCCCCCGGCCCGATGGTAAAGGGAATATTCCCTGGAATATTCCCTGGCCGACTAGTGGAGGCTCATATGGTAGGTCGGTCAGCAGGCCGACCTAACGACCTTCGCGGGCTATAAAAGCTAAACCCCTTCGCAGCCATCTCACACTCATCTTTCACCCAGTCAGAGTTGTTGTTCCAGCTAGCCTTAAGCTCTTCACCTATCTTCTGTCTAGATCGCCATCTAAGCTTCACACAGTGGAAGCGCACGGGTGGACAGAGCCATCTTTGTATCAGTTGTTTGGAGTTAAAGAATTTTACTGATTCTCCTCTTATCTGTTGTGTACTCTCTATCTCTTTCTCAGATTCTGTTCGCTGCGCCGTGTAATATTTTACAGCTATTGCTAGGCCATGTGATCAGCTCAGTAGGGATCGCAACTCACCCTGAAGAGATCAAGGTTATAGTCGCTATGAGTCCACCACGCACTCTGAAAGAGGTACATAACTTTCTGTGATCGATAGGGTACTATCGGAGGTTTATAAATGCCTTGGCAGAAAGGACGTTACCATTAATGATAGGGGAGTCAAAAGAGACTTTGGCTGAAGGAAGTGATATCAAAGAAATGTTTAAAATTGATACAGCTTCTATCCCATCTTGGTATACTGCTATCACGCATTATCTATCAACGGGAGAAGCTGGAGCTGGTTTATCAAAATATGAAAAGAGGAAAATTAGACAACAGGCTTTGCAGTTTTTCTTGATCGTAGGAACACTATATCAGCAGGGTGTTGATGATATCTATCACCGATGTGTAATGCCTGACGAGGTTCCTTTCATCTTGGAAGAGCGCCATGACTCTGCGTGTGGAGGGCACTTCACTGGACAGTTGACGGCACAGAAAGCTTTAAGAGCTGGGTATTGGTGGCCGTCCATCTTCCAAGATTCCTTTGAGTATGCTAAGAGATGTGATACTTGTCAAAGACATGACAACAGAGAGAATAGGAAACACCCACTTATGCCTATCATGGCCATCCTTCCATTTGAGAAGTGGGGCATTGACTTTGTGGGTCCTATCACCTCGTTGTCTACTACTTAGAAGAGATACATTGTAGTAGCAACTGATTATTTTACAAAATGGTCAGAAGCGCGGGCGATGAGGTAGGACAATGCAAAAGAGACTGCAAGTTTTCTTTTAGAGCAAATTATCTGCCTTTTCGGTCCACCGAAGGAACTAGTATCAGACCGTGGAACCCACTTTTTGAATAAAGTGATTAAAAGCATGACTGAGGCTTGGCAAATCAAGCACAAAAAAACGATCCCCTATAATCTACAAGCCAACAGGCAAGTCCAAAGTACTAATAAGCAACTTATGGGTATCTTGTCTAAAATAGTCTCGGAGAAGAAACGAGACTGGGACATGAAGTTGTATGTGGCAGTATGGCCGTACAATACAACGTTCAAGCGAGCTACCGACCATACTCCATTTAAATTAGTTTATGGGGAAGAGTGTGTGTTACCCCTCGAAATCGAGTTGCCAACCATACGGTTTGCAATTAATTACTCATTGGGAGATGAGGATTCACTCTTTGAACGTTTCACGACCATAGCCCACTTGGATGAATTGAAATTGCAGAGCTTATTACACCAGGAGGTGGCTAAACGTCGGATGAATCAATTGCACGACCTTAAAGAAAAGAAGTATAAAAAAGGACAATCAGTTATATACTATGATGCATGTAGGGAGCTGTTTCCAGGGAAGCTGGAACTAGATGGAATGGCCCCTACAAGATTGTTAGGATAGGAAAAAATAGGTCTACGGCTCTACTAGCTGATCAGGGAGTAGAATTTAAAAATAAGGTTAATCTTAATAATATTAAGCCTTATTATTTCTAAGTATGCTAATACAGAAAAATGCATTGCAGGTCCATGCTAGGGCTGATTTGAGACCTGCAAAAGAGCTTAAAGCTGGTTGATGGGGCGGTTAATTCCTTATTTGGAGCACCCATATCTAGAGCAAAGATACCATCAGGGGAAACTTATCTGGTGGAGCAAAGGATACAAAGTGATTGAGCAAGAAGACGGAACCTTTGTGTGGGAAATCAAAGTCTTCTGCCATCACTGCTTACGACTATTGACAAGTATCCCTATTGAGTTCAATGAAGAAGGTGGGATGGAGCTGTCATTTCACCCTCTAAACATGCTAAATTTTGACTATCATAATTACGAATAGAGGAGTTTGTGATGGCAGGATGTGTAAATCCATTGTGGACGTACATATTATATTTTGACGGAGCATCCAGGGGCCCTAATAAAAAAGGGAGTGTTGGAGTAGTAATCCGAGATCCTCGATGTAGAGTTACGATGAAGTTAGTTGCTTATCTCAGGGTAGGATTCACTAACAACATGGCGGAGTATAAAGCCTTGATTATGGGACTGTATATTGCCAAGCAAGGTGGTATTCGGCAGTTGTTAGTAAAAGGGGATTCCCAGTTGATCCTGAATCAGCTAGATGGGACATACACGGTGCAGAATCCCATCCTTTGTATGCATCATCAAACTGTGATGACCCTACTTGAGAAGTTTGAGAGCGTGTCTCTTCAACTGATTCCACGTTACTGGAATCAATTTGGGGATTCACTGGCAAACCTTGCTTATCAAGAAGACGTTTTTTTCAACTGTGGTCCTAGTTTGGATATTGCTATCAATAATGAGACAGGACTCGGTCGCTTGTGGGGAATGTTATTAGAGCATGCAATATATGGCACGCCATGGTTGATATGGGTGATGTAAAGAGTAGCCGAGACCCATCTACCATTGTTATCCTAGGCCCATAAGCTGATTAGACAACATGTTATGCGTACGCCTCTTGCTATATATGCAAGAGGGATGGGTCATAACCTTATGCATTTAGTTTAGGGCTGCGAGCCCTATTTTTTCTCCTTGGAAAGGAGTATATTATTGTATATCTGTACTATTTTGGGGAGGGATGTGTAGGTGCTATTTTGTTTGATCTCGTTAGGCCAAGAGGGCCAGTTTTGCGAGGTTTTCAATGTTTTATCTCGTTAGGCCAAGAGGGACGATCAGTGTTTGTAGTGAAATACTTTATTTCATTAGGCCAAGAGGGCCAGTCGTCTGTTTAGTATAGGTGCAGTTAATGGTTTTTTGTTTTAGTCATGTACTAGACAGGTTCAAGGAAGAGCTTGGAAGGAGCCTATGTCGGTGGAGACTTCTCATGGCCCTATCCAGGTGATATCTCTCCTTTATGAGTAACGTGTTTTTTCTGCTATATGTGTTTGTGTACTTGTAGGGGATATACTTTTCTTGTTGGGGACCGGCGTCCAAGGCATGAAGTCCCAGGTTTAGGCTAGGTATGTCTAAGGGAGGTCTGAGTAGTCGTTGCCTCCTGTGAAGGCATTGACAGGCATCGAAAGACCTATTTTAGAAGGTAGTTCGAGTGACCCTGTTCTGCTAGCTTGCTAGGTAGCCGTTCTAGGAGTTCTTGTTAGTTGTGAGGCAGTTAGAGAAGCCTGCCAAAGGAAAAAATGATGATGATAGAGAGAAGAGAAACCATGCATATCTCAAAGAAAATAAATATATACAAAGGTGTGTAAAAAGGGGTTCTAACCCCTATAAAAATAGAAAAGAAATGAAATGAAAATTTATAAGCAGTTGATCATTGCCTTGCGACGGCCTGGTAGGTTCCTAGGGATGAGTCAGACCCGAGGGGCCGATGCCTTGTCTTCCCAGGGGTGGCATCTCGCTGGAAAAGAAAAAAATAAGGAAGGTTGGAGCGAAAATAAAAGTGAGCGTCAAAAAAGGATTAAGTGTCGCCTTGCGAGGGCTTGGTAGATTCTTGGGTACCGAGATAGGACCTGAGGCCGATGCCCTGTTCTCCTTGGGTCACTACGCTCAACTCCCTCCTTTTTACATGTCCGAGTATGGGAAAATAAAAACCTAAAAGAAGAAATGTATTAAAAGATAATACTTCTTGATCAGGCTATAGGAGTCCTCACCTAGTAGGAGCTCTTGGTTGTGTTGTCCTTAGTTAGGTAGGTAGTTCAGACCACCACTTAGGGCGACCTCTTTGCTAGTTCTTTTTAGTTTGGCCATGTTGGAGTAGTCGGTTAGTGACTAGCTTCGGTCCTTCTATCAGATTATGCTAGGCCTACTCCTTGTGGATTTCATGCTTGGTTTTGTCAGGGGGTAGGGCGAGAATTGTGTTGCGTTTTAATATGTATCTATTTTGTATCAGCTTGATGCTTCCTTTGGTTGTTTTGTGCAAATCTGTTGTGGGATTAGATGGGCTGAGTCACCCTATCTTGTGGTCGCCAATAAGAACAGAGTTTTGAGCTCGGGATGTGCCTAAAATTTGCCAAAAAATTTGGAATTTAGGGAAAAAATATTTAACATCGAAGGCGCGGCTACAACTAGGATGATTTTAAGCACCAAGTAAAAGACAGCTTTTAAAAGGCGCCCAAGTGACACTTGTGGATTTTTGATAATTTTTTCGACTGCCCTGTGGGATGCCAAGAGCTGCCAGTCAGTGCGGGATGTCTAGATGAACGCGCAGGATTTTTCAGAGGCTGAAATGGAGCCTGGACAAGGAAGAGGCCACAAAATGGGCAAGATTTGAAAAGGTGGACCAAAGGGGGGGTGTCCTTTGGGACTTTTAACCCCCCCCCCCCCCCCCCCCCCCCCCAATTTTATGAAAAAAACGTGGACATGGCGTGGATGAGCATGGCGTGATTAGAAAACGGCCGAAAAATGCGCCCTCCCCCCTCATGATCATGATGTCAGGTTGCAAAGAAGCCATAGAACCAACAATACCCGACAACTTCTCCCTCTTGGCTGATCCTATCGCCGGTCTTCATGCAAGATATGGCTGCCCGGATGAAGAGATCATAATCTAGTCTTTCTCTCTCCTCCCTCTCTCTCTTCCTTATGGGTTGTTCATGTGTACCATCTTGAAGGAGGAACCGAGAGGGAGAATGAAGGAACCGATGATGGAGATTGATGGAGATGTTGAAGATTGAGGTGCAGCATTGGATTGAGAGCATTGGAGGCTCCCTCTGCTGGTTATGTAGTCATTCAAGGTGTCTCGGGTTACGTAAAAACACGGTATGACCATTTTTATGAAGAAAATGAAGGATTTTTTATAGTTTATGATGATAATTATGTTCTTATTGGATAAAAATTTGTTTGTGTGCTGGTTGCATTATGATTAGTTGCTGTGTATCAGAAAATTTTTGTTTGCAATGATGCTCTATTTAATTCTTGTAAACGCGAAATGCGGTTTTTAAGCGGTAAAATGGTAGTTTTTCCATTTTGGGTGGGTAAAATCTGTTCCCATGGGGGAAATATGGAAGATAAATTGAATGTTAGTATGTTGAAGTGATTGGAACAAGAAAAACTAGAAAATAGTATATTTTATTGCCAAATAAATCAAAAAATGGGAAAAATAAGGGAAAAAAATAGAAATACAGCTCACAAAAATAAGGAAAAATATAATGATTGTTTGTGGATGTATGGTAGTGGCAAAGCATGAGTTTGGGCCTCACGTTTCCCTATCTCTTTGTCAAAGTTTGTGATTTATTGCTTTTTATACATCAAAACATGATAAAATGAACATCTACACCTATGCAACGAAAGCAATACCTAAACATAGGGGGTTGGGAGGTTTGAATGGTGTGATTTGCATGCTGATTGTTGCTAATTTTTTTATGCATATCATGACATAGAGTTTGTTGTAATTTAATTAAGAGGATAGTAGCACAAGTGTTGTCTCGGTGCTATCCTTACATCGGCGCAATGAGTTAGTGAATGAGCATTGAAAAGCCTGGTTGTGCACACCATGTGTCTCATTGAAAATCATGCTTGAGCACTTTAGGATCATTCACTTTGCATGTGCATGTAAACCATGGTATCAGAATAAAAGGACTGGATGCATAGCACCTGTTTTCAATGGCAATAACCCACCCTTGAGTGTGGAAAGACATCCTTAGCCGTAGGATAGACGTTCATTTCTTGGGGGATTATTTGGTAAGGACACATGGTATCTTCTAGAGTACTTTCGAAATGAGGAGTGGAGTTTGTTTGTTTGTTCTATATGTTGAGCAGTGCATCAAGGGGCTAATCCTTGCGATGTATGAGAGCTGCAGTGGGGCTGCGGTGATTCCACCAAGAGGTTGCCTCCCATGTATGTGATTATCGTGGCATTTATTGCCAATGTGTAAGGGTTCTCCCTTTGAGGAGTTTATAGAAAGGAAAACGCTGAACTAAAAAACTATAAACACATAGATTAGGCTTTAGGGCAATTTGTCCTTTAGCAGTAGATAGATGCTCCTAGCCCGCAAGGCTGTGAGGGTGTGTTTGTCTGCTATGAGCATGAGGTCTGGCTAGTACCATAGCCAGTGCTGGTCCATTTGAGGTCCCATCATCAAGATATTAAAATATGCTCCTTCATTGATGAGAGCATTGACACTATGCTCTCTTTTTGCTGTGAGTTTGACCCTAAGATAAGCAGGCGGTACTATGTCTTCATCTTTTGGGTCTTGGATTATAAATTTAAGCCTTTGGATACTTGCCTTTGAGTCCCCAACTACACAACTAGATGTGGATTCTCCATTGATGTCTTGGGTTCGTCTGTACAGTGCCATTCAAGGTGCATCTATCATCAAGGCTATCATATCTATTCATCCTCGTAGTTGTAGCTTGATGTTGTTGCACTCCGCTTTGACTAGATGCAGTCCAAATGCAACCTATATATGTCTTTATGGTATGGCCTTTTTGCTCTTGTTGGCTAGATTGGCCCATTGAGATTCTAGGGTCTCTATTTATTCGGGTATGGGCTTTTGGTTGCTATTTTGCTAGTTAGAATCTCAAGTTCAAGTAGTTTCATATATAAATGAAAAATACATGTAGAACATGATTTTCATCTCATCAAACTTCTAGTAAGGCTATATTTGCCAAAAAAATCTTGGCTCTTTTCTTCCTCAAGCACTACAACAAATATCTCATCCAAATATATAAACCTATGTTTTTACCTTGGTAGTGCCTCCAGCTTGCGAATTGGTTTCTACTAGTATTGTCTTCAACAACCTTTCAAAAGATGCCTCCAACCTTGTGCACAGTAGGTTGTGTGTTTCTCAAAGCACCACTAGCCACAATATACTCTCCAGAGAATAAGCTATGACCTTTGTTGTCTCTCAAACATCACTGCAACCACCATGATCATAATGATCAAATTGCTACCTACAATCATTGCTGGATATCTCCATTAGTCAATAATATGAGGACGAGGACTCTTCTTGTCATAGCCACCACAAAACAAGTCAATTGCCTTTGCTTCCATATATCCATATCTAGAATCTAGTGTTGCAATTGATCGTCTAGCTTCCAAATAAAAATCTGGTATATTCCCCCAAAATGCAATACACAAATATGCTATTGACTAACCTCATAGTCATGATACGACAACAGTCTTGCCCACCATAAGCTTAATTGCTTGCCAATAGGACAATATTAATGCTCTTTTAATATTACAACAAGAGATTGATTTCATACTTGATGAACTCCATTCAATTCCTTGATTCCTTTAAAGCTCCCCAAGAAAATGTTGATATTTCCTCTCATAATTGCAAATAGGCAATCTCTTCCACATAAAAAACATGAGACCCCCACCTAAAATATTATTGTAGAGCTATTCATGAGCAAGCTTATCTTGTTCCCCTCTCTTCCCTGGTGATCAGTAGCCCCCTAAATTTTGCTAATAGGTCGACACTAAACCTGGCTCTTCTAGAAACACACAATTGCTTCTCACCAATGATTACTCCAACACAAACAACACAACTAGTGTCCCCTCGAACCACATTGATCAACCTTGTTTAGAAAATGAGATGAACATCACCTCATATAAAAACTGAAAGCATATTTCATCCTCTCAATCAGGATGACCACCATGCGATAAACAAGAGAGAACTAAGAATACAAGCCAACTTAATCATGACAATGAGCCTCTCAATCACCAACAAATTCAACTTCAATGTCAATCTGCTTGGCAATCGCCTCCTTACTTTCATGTAATCCCCCCCTTAAATTGTGATCACAACTTTGTATATATTGCCTTCGATGCTAATCTACATTTTTAAAGACTTTTCAAAAAGCTTTTTCTAATGCTGAAAAGCCTTATCTTTTGATGCTTTGGTTTAACATTGACAACACCTAGAAACATATCAATCCTTACCAAATTTTTAACAAAAATTGTACACATCTGAGATACTATTATCGTCTTTTTACGTTAATTTAATGTAGATGTGGTGGTCATAGTGATTGAGAATTCTAACTAGATGTTCTGGTATTTTACCCCCTTTTGGAGCTAATGAAAACATTAGATTGGCATTCTAGGTAGTAGAGAAGAAGCTATTGTTTTGATGCACGTTTTTGGTCTACAAGGGATTTACCTTCTCAAGATGCAGAAATAAATTGACAGGATTTACCTCTATAAGTATTCTTCTACATCTTTTATTTCTTCAAACCCCTTCTCTTTCATCAATTGCTCTCCTTGAATCTCTCTTCACCCTACTGTCTCTTACCCCCGTGGTAGATTTTTGATCCCAAATGCTCCAACAGTGGTGAACCCAACATGAAAGTCGGCACAACATGTGTGTAAAGATGGGGGATTCTGCATGTTCAAGTGGTGGTGATGCTTTACAACAGATGATTACTTTGTTATAGCAACAAAAACAACAACATTTATTGTTACAATAACAAACTCGATAGGAAACAGATCAAAGAATTGATTCCTTAGTTGTGAATGCATTGCAAGTAGTGGAACAAGAATTGAAGTAGTTTGAGGGTCAAAATGTTTCAGCCTTCATCTGGTGTATGAAGAAAAGATGTTGTTTCATGGGATACCGCAGTATGCATGGAGTCTGTATTTCTCCTATTTGGCCATGCATGCATTGCATGATTGGATTGAAAAGTTACATAGAAGAGATACTAATTGGGCAACTTTTAACAAATCTTTCAAAGGAGTTTTTCTTGGAAGATGTAGGATTGGTAACTAAAAGGACATTTACAAATTGGATTGAAAAGCCCAATAAAGGGTTTGTTTCTACAACTTTGCTCCGTGAATTTGAAAGTCAGTATGCACAGTTGGATGCTGATGAGCAGCAATCATTGGAGAGTCAAAAAATTGGTTTATTTCTGAAGGGTGCAGATCTTGTCTTGCAGGAGAGGCTGATTGATCGTTTAGAAGATGACTCTACTGAAACGGGGCTAAAATTAGATTGGGCTAATGTAATTGAGGTAGTGCATATATTGGTAATGAGAGAGCTGATGAAATTAAGATGGGATATAGGCACCACACCTGCCAGTGCTTAGAAGGGGGCTGAAATTGTAGCCAAGGTGCTTGTGGCTATGCCATAACAACTGGCTATACCTATTGGTCTAGCTCTTAAAGGTGATGCTATGGATGAATTTATTGAAGGTATGTGTGATTTGAGGCTGAATTTGACAAAAATCTATACAAAGGTAAAAAAGTTGGATGTTAAGGTAGCAGAGAAGGGTCGGCGGGTAACATCCTCCCAAAGATTGTACAAAGAAGAATACAAGAGGAGATACATTTGGTGTGACAATTTATAGCATGAAAAGCAAGATTGTACAACTTACCGTGAAGTGGAAGCAAAAGGGTTAATCTATCAAAAAGATGGCAAAATGATGAAAGGTGAGAAGATAGAAGCTTGCTTAGAAGTGAGCTATGGCGGAGAGCAAGAGCAAGAAGAGAGAGAGACACAAATAGGAACTCCAACAACCACAATGTGTGGCTGGGCCTTCCTTTATTCAAACTGTCACTAAAAGAATAAAGAATAAGTAACTGTGACGGGCGCCCGCCACCTGCAATGTGCAGTGGTGGGTACTGTCAATCTAGTAATACACATGTGGCTAGGCGGAGACACCTTTACCCCCAACAACCTCCCACTTAAAGGCGAATCTATCCCAATGAGAGAGAGAAAAAAGAAAAGACAGTACAACATGTATAGATGTACAACAGGATGAGGAAAAAGACGTCATCTCATCCAATTTCCATCAATCTCCTGAGGAAGGCAAAGCACTCAGTAGTGAGGCTCTTCGTGAGCAAGTCTACATGATTCTGCTCAGTCGAAATCTTGACAAGGTCAATAGATCTATCCTCAATGACCTCGCGAATGAAGTGATACCTCACCTCAATATGTTTCGTCTTCAAACAGCCTGACTAGATAGCCTCGCAAGCCTCTATGGCTGCAATATACTCGGCCTCTATAGTAGAAAGGGCTGTACACTTCTACGCCCTAGACATCCAAGAGATAGCCTCTCCAGCATAAGTGAACACATAGCTAGAAGTGGAGTTCCTACTATCTGCATGTCTTGCATAATCAAAGCTAGTGTATCCCACGACTCTTGTATCCTGGCTGCCATGACAAAGACACATATCTACTGTGCCTTTCAGGTACCTCATGATACCCTTCACGGCATCCCAATGTTTCTTGTCAGGTGTAGCCATATAACATGCCACAACTCCAACTACAAAAGTAATATCCAGATGGGTGGCTATCATGGCATACATAAGACTGCCCACGAATGATGCATAGGGAATCTTGGCCATCTCGGCCCTTTGCTCATCTATTTGCAGACAATCGACCTATAAAACCTTCACATGAGAAGGTAATGGACAACTAATAGGCTTAACATCCAGCATGTAGAAGCACTCAAGGACTTTATGAATGTACTCCCTCTGTGACAGATAGAGTAGTCCCTAAGATCTATCACGCGTAATGCGCATACCAAGTATATGAGAGGTATATCCCAGATCTTTCATCTCAAAGCTCTTTTTGAGCTAAGCCTTAAGAGCATCTAGCTCCTCATGAGCCGTCCTTGCTTAAATCATGTCATCCACATAGAGTACCAAAATCAGTAAAGAACTATCACGGGCTTTCTTTGTGTACAAGCACGAATCCATAGCACTGCGGCTGTAGCTGGAGCCCCAAGAGGAACACCAAGGAAAAGGGAATTCTCTTGCAAAAAAATCTATCTTGTAATATCAACAAACTTTTATTTCATTCTTTTGATCATCAAAACAAAGAAAACAGCAAATCTTCATGCAGCATCATAGTAGATATCTCCCACGGATTTGATAGAATCAACCATAATCTTCAACATCTTCATAGAATCCATCAATAGAACAAAGAACACAAAAAAATACACCATCTTGGAATGGAAATAAATTACATATTATCCTTCTTAAATGTCTTCATAGTTCTCTCTCTCAATCTCTCATATACAGTTACATTGTTTTGATAGAATTGGCTATCTTTGGCTCTCTCTCTCTATATATATATATATCAATAATACATCATATCCTCATTACAATGCTCTCATAATAACCCTCAATAATCCTTCTTAGGTCATGGATGCACCTCCCAAGAGGTATGTCTGATATGAAGAGTCACCAGAGCCACTACAGTGTCTTTTCACAGCTCACTACTGTCACTGTCACTTAGTCTTCTCTTCAGTCTTCAATAGCTGCTTCTTCCACTTATTTTAGCTCTTTTGAACTTAGATTCATCCTTTCCAAAGGTTACAAAACTTTCCCAAAGTCACACATACATTCTAAAAAACACTTACAAAAGGTCTATAGAACAATTACAGTACAGCACCAGAACAACTACAGTACAGTTATAATATAGAGGCAGAGCAGAGCCAAAGGCTCTATAGAAGGTCATCAGAACCTCATAACTCATACTCAAATAATTCCAAACTATCAAAAACTATTCAATAATCTTTCAAAAGATCTCAATCTTCATCAATCATCAATCCATGCTTCATACAGAAAACAATCAGAACAAAACAGAAGCTATACAGAAGCTATACAGAACCAATCAGAACCTATTAGAACATCACAGAGCTTCATATCTCCACTGAGAATCATCATGAACTTCCAAAACATAATCAATATCATCCAAAACACTCTCAAATACTTCCATTAACAACCATACATCACTCTAAATCCATCAAAAATTAATCATGCAGATCTCAAAAACAACAAAAATCAGTCTAAAATTCAGTCTTTTTCCACTCTCAACATATGCCCACACTTAGAAAGGAAGCGTCCTCATGACCTAAGGAAAAGAAGAATATGAGTTCACTAAAGAGCACAATTTTATATTCCATCAGATCTTCAATAATCTTGCCAAAACACGACCCCAACTTATCACCTGTATCTGATAGAAAAAAATACTACTAAAGGAAAACTTTCATTATTCATTAACTCATCTGATTAATAATTTAAAAGCCATAACAAATTTGTAAAGGATATAAGAGGTTCTCTTCAGCTTTCCACCATAGGCTTTTCATCCCCCAGCAATCGGTTGAAAAGAGCTCTGGAACAAGTTATTCTCAATCAGCACGAACTCATCACATACAATTATTACAACACACATACAAACACAAACACAACCATCTGAATGACACCTCCAAAAAGAGATATATATCATTAAGAATCATCCAAGATACATTGCAAAGGTATCAATGAAGATGATCCCTTTTGAAGGCTTGGTAGTTTTGAAAGTGATCCATGGAGAAGGATTCATCTACAAATGTCTTCGGAGGATTTTGAAAGAACTGCAAGCAGCACATCCTTTCTAGCAAGACAAGGTATCTGCTAGGGAGACATAGGGCATGAAAATAGAGGACATCCATCTGGTGGGAGTCAATGTTCACATTGACATTCATACAAAGTTTTGGAATGGCCTTTTGATCATTATGGGAATGCCTATGCATGTATGCTAGATACCAAGCAAAATGAGATGTCAATCTCACCGAAGGATCTAGAGATTGTGAATATTGGTGAGCAAAATGAAGGTAGTTCTGGTATGCTTGACTGGAAGTTGTCAAATCTCCTAGAATTATTGGCCAGTTTATCAGAGGTCCTGTAAGAGAATCAGTTGAGCTCCATCCTCGTCTTCTTGGAATCTGCTGGATCAAAGCTTTCATATTCACTAACCAACTGAGGGGGTTGAGAGATAGAAGTGGCAGGAGAGGGAAGTGGAATAAGTAAAAGAGGATGAAGAGATGGGTAGGCAAAATCATAAAAGGAGGAATAGGTTAAAGAAGGAGTGGCTGAAAATTTTAGGGAATCAGTTAGGAAGGGTGTTAATTGATAAATAGGAAAGGTAGAAGATATATGGATGGATGGAGAAGGGCATGGGGGAGAAGAGGAAAATACTCTATCTTCGATGAAAGAGCAATATGTAAATATTGGAATTTGAGGAAAATATTGAGGTTAGAAAAGAAGGGGTAAGATTGCTGTTGAATTGGTTTGATAAAGGGAAAGATAGATATCATAACGGTGAGCCATTTGTTGGTAGTACAGTAGGCTAGGAACAGAGGGACCTAAGATAGATCTTCTCTGATAGGCATAAAAAAAAGGTTGAATCAAATGGATTATTTTTAGAAAGGTGAGCTAAGAGATCCACCCTCAGTTGGTTAGTGCTCTGTACATAGGTAGAAGCCACGTTCTGTCGTTGATTCAGGACCACATAATCAATCATGGAGTGCCAGGAATTATCAGGGCAAGTAGCCACTTTTGAGGAGTAACTCTGGAACATGTCATCTATTCGCAACTCCAAATAATTGACATACAAAGTAACTTGCAAAACCACATCTCCCACATACCGGGCCATATCTACTTCATCTGGAATCAACAGATCTCCCCGTAGATACATGTATGACAACAACATGGTATCCGTCGTGACAGAATCTTCAAACACCATACGGACCACTTCTATCAGTAACTCAGGAGACCAAGCCCCACTCCAACCATCCTTTGGAAAAGGAAGATCCATCGTTGAAAGCTTCATGTAAAAGGCTAACTTTTGCAATTGATAGTGGACCAGGGGAGGAGGAGAATCCAGATCCTTGATATCAATTGGTTCTGACTCTTCTGAAGGTGTAGGGGGAGGTACTGGATCGGATGGAGGAGGTGGAGGCACACTCTTCTTTAAACCTGAGTAGGTCAAGAAAGCAGACATGTAGGATCCATAGGTGACATTTGTGACATTGCCCCTGGTTAGTTTAACGAAATGTTGATCCATCTTTGTGAGGAGGTAAGTGCTCCAATCAATAGTTACTCCTTTTAACACCATCCTTGAAGCTGTAAAGAGCTCTTTGGACAAGTAATGGGACGGCGTTTTGGCAGGCATAAACCTGTCTTGGAGAAACTGGCAGACCAACTTCCACATAGGATCAGTGATCATGGAAAAGGAAACTCCTGAAGTGTTGATCACTTTCTTGACATCCAGAATTTCCTTGGTCTATTTTTGTAACAGCTTCAAAATCTCATCGTTAGAGAATAGTTGGCAAGCTGTAACAAAGGGCTCTCCTTTGTAAGGAAGAGACAGAGCCTTCCCTAACCCTCGAGGTATCAATGTCATGGAAGTGCCATGGACCAGTCCCGACTTCTTGCTGTATGAGGTAAGGAACTCATCACACATGGATGGATCTTCTGGAAACCAAGGGGAAGGAAGCAGCCACGAAAGTCGCAAGTCCTACCTTCGTGAGAGGCTCAAAAGTAAGGAGGGAAGAGTAATCTCTACTAACCAATGGAACATACTGGATAGGGGGAGGAGTGTGAGGCGCCATTCAGATGGTAAACACACACACCACAACACAGACAGTCACAAAGAATGCCTACAAAAAAACCAAAGGGCTATCAAAAAGGAATCAATCCAAAAAGAATAACATTCATACAGACATAGACGTAACTAACCCAATTACCACCCTAGACAATACACAGCCTAGAAAAAATGTGGCATGACCTCTACACATATGCAACTGAAAGCTTCATGCGATGCAGCAAACAAGCACCCAAATCCCCGTATCATGCAAGAAAGAAAGAGCTACACACCATACCCGTAATCGTAACACATAGACAAATCAGACTACCATAAAAATGTACATCAAGACTTGACCATAACCTTGACCATTAGTGTCAACTAAAAGACTTTTACGTGCCCATCCCATGAAGCATATTTATTAATAAGGGGGAAAAAGTGTAGTGAGGGGGAATTATTTTAATGAAGGGTTCATTTTAATAAATTATTAACAATGGATGACATTTTATTAGGTTATAAACCTTAATAAGAAAACGACAGTTCCTTCTTAAAAATTTTAATTACAAATTATTAAGTTGAAACGGTGCTTTAGCGCAACCCGGACTACGATTTCAAGACTAGGTCTCTAAATGCAAATTCCTTAATTAAAATTAAGAGTGATGTGGAGCGCTTTGTTTCCAGCGCATTCTTTTTTGTGACTGTTGGTTCATTTTTATTACAATTAAGGTGCCTCTTAAGCGCACATAGCGCGTGCAAAGTGAACGACTGGTTGACTTTAAAATTATTAAATTGTGTGTGTAGCGCGAATGCGCGTGGAAAATATGGGTGAATAGATAGTTTATTTTAGCAATTAATTTGTGATTAACGGAAAAATAAAAATAAATAAAGTGCACAAAATAAATACCTAGTAGGGGTGTGTATGCAATGGTGGCTGGAAGGCGCACGGAAGAGTCCCCCAAAAGCAATGAATCCAGTCAAACAAAATCAAAGACCACTGAGTGAACAACAAAGACAACACCTTAGTGGATTTGATAATTTTTAATGTATTTGTATTTGTATTTTTAAAAAGTTTTTATAATTAGGTGTTTTTTAAAAATAGTTTGGATTGTGTAGGGGTTATATTTTAGGTTTATTTGTTTTGGTTTGGTAGGGTGGTTTGGTTAATTTATTTTATTATGTGTGTCGGTTTGTTTGTTTTATGTATTCTTTTCCTGTTTTTGTTTTTTTAAATAAATGATATGTGGTTGTTTTTTTTTCAAAAGAAATAATAATTAAATATGGATATGTGATGAAAGGTTTTTTTTTTGTAGCCATTTAGGAAATATCCACAATTTATGTTATGAAAATAAGTTGTGTTGTTTTTTTTTTAAATTTTGAATTTTTTATGTGTATTCTTTTTTTTTTCTTTTCAAAGAATATTGGGGCCTTGTATGAAAATATTTTAAAGTGAAAAATTAGTGGAAAAAGGTCACGAGAGTGGGTGGAATTTTTTAGAATGTTTCAGATTTTTTTGTATTTTTAACTAATTTTAAATGATTTTTTTGCATTTTTAAGGTAATTTTGAATGAATTATCAAATATTTAATTTTTTGTACATTTTTTTGTTGAAAGTTCCTCCTAAATTTTTTTCCAAAAAATTGCAGAAATCTGCGGGAGTTTTTAGAAAAATTTCTAAAATTTTTCTGAGTTGAAATGAATTTGTAAATTAACTAAAGCAATTAAATCATAGAAATCAGGTTAGTTTGGTAAGTAGGGTCAAATCAAGTCAACTAAATCGTGTTAGTCTGGTTAAGTTAGGTAAGTTTGACTAAGTCAAGTCAGGGTAGTCAAGGGGGATTAGGTTAGTCTGGGTTAGTCTAGGTTAGTTAGGGTAGGCTAAGCCAAGTCAGGTTAGGTTAGTCTGGGTTAGTTTAGGTTAGTCAGGTTAAGTTAAGTCAAGTTCTAACTAACCTAGGTTAGACTAACTAACCTAGGGTAGTTAGTAGGGTGGGGACTAACCTGAGGTAGGTTAGTGAACTTACTATAGTTAGGTTAGGGTTAACCTAAGTCTAGTTAGGTTAGGGTTAGGGTTAACCTAAGGTTAATTAACTAACATTGGGTTATCTTAACTAAAGGGAAGTTAGTATAACTAGAGTGAAGTTAAATTAACTAAAGTTAAGGTAAATTAACCTAAGGGGAGTTAAGCACCTGGGCAGAGGTGGTGGTGGAAGGAGGTGGTGGTGGGGGAGGAGAGAGAGGAGGAGGACGGGGAGGAGGTGGAGGGGGAGGAGGAGGGGGAAGAGGGGAGGAGGAGGAGGAGGGGACGGAAGATGCAGGCGTTTGGAGGCGGCCAAGCCCACGGGCAGTTGGAGGAGGCCGAGGGCGCTTCAAGCGGCGTGGGAGGCGTCTGGCGGCGTCGTCCTGCGTCGTCGTCTGGCACACGGTGGCAGGGGAGGGCAACCAACAAGGCAAGAAAAGGGGAGGAAGAAAAGAAACGGGCCATGCCGGGGCTGGAGGAAGGATGCCACCGAGGGAGGCAGGGGCAGCGGAAAGGTGGAGGGGCGCCGCAGGAGGAGGCAGGGACCAAGGCGGGAGGGAGGAGGCCGAGGAGCGTGGGGCAGCTCAAGAGGAGGGACGACCGAAGGAGAAGGAGGGAAAAGAAGTGGAGGAAGAAGGAGGGAGGAGAGGTGGAGGGAAGGAGGAGAAGAAGAAGAAGAAGAAGAAGAAGAAGAAGAAGCAGTTGCAGGGGGAGAGGAAAGAAGAAGGGGAGGAGGAAGGGGAGGGAAGAGGAGGAGGAAGAAGGGGAGAAGAGCAAACCGACAGGTACATAGAGGTTTTTTTTTCTTTTTCTTTTTCTTTTCTTTTTTTTAAGCATTTTTGTTTTTTTTTTATTTTATTCTTTTAAAAAAATATGGATTTTCCTTTTGATGTGTATGTGTGTGTTTTTGTTGTTCTTTTTTTTGTATTCTTTCTCTTTTTTTCCTTTTTTTGTTTTAAAGTTAGATATTTTTTTTTGGTTTGAAATTATGTGTATAGTGTTTTTAAAAAAATTTGTGGTGATATTAAATAATGAAAAAATAAAATAAAAGAACACATCCCTGGCCTGTGCGCAGGCGTGGGCAGGGGTAAAAAAATTTGCAATGACAGGTTCAAATAGGCAGGAACAAGGACGCGCGAGCCATGGACGCCATGGGGTCGTCCCGAGGCACGTAGAACCACAAACAGGTGCGTTCATGCGCGAGGCGAGAAACACAGTTAACGGGAAAAATAAACAAAATTTAATAAAAGCCAAACCGTTTGTTGGAACAAAAATCCGTAAAAAGGAAGAATGGGCTGGGAGACAAGGGGAAAATGTTGAAAACATGCAACACTGGTTCCGGAACAAAATCAGGGTGTTCACATGGGAAAGAAAAAAACTCGAAAACACATATGGGCATTAATATCGGAAAATCCACGCATTGGAATGAAGTACAAAAAGAAGAAAAAGTGTGCAAAACCATGTATCCGACAAGCCTGTCACGTAAAAACACAGTTCTGATCGAGATAGGACGCGTTCACATGGGAAAAACCCAAAAAATGGGCCCAAAAATGGACTCGAAAATTAATACGGGAAAAACCGTGCTTCAGAATAGCAAGCGGTAAAAAGGAAAAATGTCCGGCAAAAAGAAATTCATAGGACTCGCACATCAAAGCTTCTTTTGGGGGAAATTAGGAAGGGTTCACATGGAAAAAACACGAAAAACACACCCAAAATGCTCGAAAAAATTAATAACTAAAAATCTGGCAGGCGGAAGAGGGGGAACGAAAAAGGAAAAAGTAGGGGAAAGGCTAGCAGGACACAACTGTTAAATCAAACTGGAATTCCGGTGAAAATAAGGTAGGTTCACATGGAAAAAGTGTGAAAAATATGCACAAAAAAGACTCCAAAACCCGCCAAAATTAATAACGGATGAACCGTGCATCGAAAGGATATGGAGTAAAAAGGAAAAATGTCAGGGGGGAGGAGTAGGACAGGGTTAGCACATCAGATCAGGGTTTCGAAGCAATAAAGACGTGTTCACATGAAAAATTATCCAATATATGGGAATTACTTCAAAAATTAATAACTTGAGAATCAGCTAACAGAACAGGGGTTGGTAAAAGGAAAATTAGGCAGTTCAAAGGGACAAACAAGGCTGTAAGGTTGGATTGAGCTTTCGGTGAATGTAAGGTCTGTTCGTATGAAAGAAGTGCAAAACCCAGAATAAGGGCAAACAATCAAGGAACAACCCCTAGGACAGGGTGAAATAGAATGGAAGGGTGGGGAAGGGACCCCGTCATGGTAACATAAAGTCACAGCATAGATGCATGATTAGAACAGGGTGTATGCATGGGAGTATGCAACATGGACGCATAGGGATGCGTCCCCACACTTAAGACCTTAATAAGAAGGATGAACCAAACATCAAGGACGTGGTACCTCACATCAGACCAACCACAAAATGTCCCCACACTTAAAACATGACCAATACTGAGAATCAGAAGGCGTAGGGTTAGAAAAACTTTGCCCATATTGTCGAGGAGGAATGTCGACTATCGAAGTTGCATCTAGAGGCGTCATCGGCTGCAGGAGGCTACAAAGTATCTTCACAGCACACGTCCTTCATCTTGCGTAGCAGGGATCACGCAGCAGCACCCAGGGAGGTAGCTGGTTGAAGGAATCATAGGAAATTTGTCGATGGCGAGGAATATTGCACTCAACTCACAAAGCACTCAAATGGATTGAAAGAGCAGGCACTCGCCCTATGACTAATATCACTCGAGGAAATAAGGATGAAATCCCAGAGCTCACACCCAATTTAGAAATCAACAAGGGGACGATGCAGAGGTAGTATGCCAAGGTGCACAATGGAGGATGCATCAGTGTGTCCAACCCGTCTGGCATAGGTGCAAGGAGAAAGGCCAGGGAGCCTTGTAGTGTAGTGTATAGAACAGAATGATGTGTCCTGTGCTAATGGTAGAAACCCAGCCCGTGGGTGCATAGGGAAATGGGAACGTACCTGACTCCAAAGGTCGTAACATCCCTCAATCCTCACCTCTAGGTAATTGATTGAAGAAACACCAGTCACACTCAGCCCACCCTCTGTCTCATGCTCTGTTGAAAGATACAGAGGGCAGCCATGTCCAGAAACCCGTTGATGTAATCCTCATGGTCACTTATGTAAAGGTTGTATGCCTTGTGCTCATTTGATGGTGCAACTATGCATCCCGCTCTGTGTCGGCATACAGTGCAAGAAGGAAGGCCAGGGAGCCTTATAGTGCAGTGCACATAAACAAATCGTACTTTGTGCATTGAGAGGCCCATCCCATGCATGCAACACTCCGTTCACACATCTCACCTCTCATTTGATTTGAAGAGAAAGACTGGTCACTCACCCCACCCTCTGTCTCACTCTCTGATAGATACAGAGGCCAGCCCATACTCACATCCCCATCCTGCTAGGATGAAAGCTCACATCACTCAAAGGGTTGGTGATGAAGATCATGTTAGCTGTTGTTGTCATTAGGATCTTGAGGACAAGGCGTACCCAGGGAGGCAGCCTACAAATCTTGTACTTCAATGATTGGTAAGAAAAGTCATTTGTTAAGAAGGGCAGACGGATTGATATTGTAAAGACATCGCACCAAGGGAGGTGGCTTCAAACTACTTGCTGAAGAGGTTCTATTGGTGAATCAGCTATCCTGAACTGCGGAGTGTTACCACCTTTTCCATAGTCAGCTTCCCGCCCAAGGGTGTTTCCATCTTTTCTTGGAATGAGGCCTATTATGACAGGGAATTTCTTCCTTTTCTCCCATAACAGTTTTGTTGTTTTTGTTATTTTTTTCTTTTTTTCTTTTCTTTTCTTCTTTTTTTTCTTTTTTTTTCTTTTGTTTTTTTTTTCATTAAGAAAGAGAATGGTAGAAATACCATATGTTAGGACCAACCTCGCCACTGTTGTTGGATCAGATGAGAAGAGAACAATGTCGGATTGGGATGTTTCTGCGAGGGGGTAGCAAAACGAGAGAGCCTCATGAGGAGAATCATAATGGCTATCAGAAGCACAACAAGAAGGACAGTGCGACGCCCAAAAGGGAAGGGGTAGGTTGACTGTGATTGTCAAGATCCCCAGGGAGGGAAGTACTTCTTCAGGCGATAGCCATTGATCAAGAAAGGATCATCAGAGGCATCAATGGTCTGCACCTGAACAGAGCCATTAGGATTGATGGCCAGTACCTTGTACGGCCCCATCCACCGTTGTTGAAGCTTGCCAGGAAACTTGCCAAATCTTGAATCATAGGCTAGAACAAGATCACCTTCTTTGAACTCCTTGTGCTTGATGAAATTGTCATGATAGGCCTTGCGTTGCGCTTGAGTGGTTTCCATGCACTGTAGGGCCATCCGCCGTATCTCGTCCAAGCATTCCAAGTGCAGGAGAAGGCGTTGCAGTGACTCACTATCTCCCAAGCGTTCTTTAACTACCACTCGCAAAGAGGGCAATTCCAGCTCAGCAAGGAAGACGGTTTCTGTACCATACACTAACTGGAAAGGGGTCTATCCTGTAGCTACCTTATGAGAGGTTCTGTACGCCCAAAGGGCCTCTGCAAGTCGATCATCCCAATCGCGATGATGTGCGGCAATCGTTCTTGTCAGAATTGAGCAGAGGATGCGGTTGGTGACTTCAACTTGGCCGTTGGCTCTGGGGTAATAGGAAGTGGACTTACGATGGCGGATCTTATACAGTTCCGTCAGCTTCTCCATGATATTGTTAAGGAAATGAGTACCTCTGTCACTTACCAGCTTGAGGGGGCTGCCAAAACGAGTGATAATATTCTCGTACAAGAACAGGGCAGCACTATTACCATCATCCCGCTTCAAGGCTTTAGCTTCACACCACTTTGTGACATAATCCATTCATACTAAGATGTATCTGTTCTGCTTCCGTCTGGTGGGTGGATCAATGGGACCCACGAAATCAATCTCCCACTTATCAAATGGCTTTAGGGGAAGAATGGGTTGCAATGGCATGGTACTTGTTTTGGTGGGTTTCCCCATTCACTAACAAGCATCACATCTCTTATAGTGATCATATGCATCCTTATGGAGGGTTGGCCACCAGTATCATGCTAATAGAGCCTTCCTGGCTATTGCTTCTCCTGCAAAGTGTCCACCACACAGTTCGTCATGGCATGCTTTCAATATTATGCCGATTTCATCCCCTGCAACACATCTCCGCAGCACTTCGTCTTTGCCTCTCTTGTACAATGCACTGCCTAGCAAGGTGTAGGGGGACTGATTCTAGCAGAAGCTTCTTCCTCTCACGACTTGAGATGCTAGGAGGATATTGTTGAGTTGCTAGGAGATTAGCTATGTTTGCATACCAAGGAGTAACTGTTTCAACTAGAAACAAGGCAGCGTCAGAAAGGTCTAGATTATCCTGTTCCTCTTCTTTTGTTTGAGGGATCCATGATAGATGATCGGCTAAGACATGGGAACGGCAAGACTTAGTGATTACTTCAAAGTCGAACTCTTGGAATAGGAGTAACCATCTCATCAGTCGTCCTTTAACATCTACTTTGTTCATCAGGAAGGACAGGGCTTCATGATCCACATAGAACTTGAAACGCATTGACAGTAGATAGTGTCGAAACTTCTCCAGTGCAAACACCATTGCCAAGCACTCAAGCTCTGTCACTGTATAGTTCCATTTCCTATCAGTGACCTTTTGGCTTGCATAATATATCGGTTGATCTAATTTAGAGGGGTCCTTTTGACATAGGACAACACCTAGTTGATGCATCAGTGTGCACATGGAACTCCTTCGTCCAATCAGGAAGCTGTAAAATAGGTGCTTGGATCAGGCACTGTTTTAGAGTATTAAAGGCTTCTTCACAGTCATCTGTCCAAAGGAAATCGGCTTCTTTTATTAGGAGCTTGTGTAGAGGGGCCGCCTTAGTTGCAAAATGTGCAATAAATCTTTTGTAATAGCCCATATGGCCAAGAAATCCTCTCAATTGCTTGAGGTTTGTTGGTGCTGTTAAGGCGACAATCTTTTCAATCTTTGCCGGGTCTATTGCAATCCCTTGTGCAGATACAATATGGCCCAATAGAACTCCTGAGGAGATGCTAAAGACACATTTATCGGGGTTGAGAGAAATCCCATACTCTTGGCATCTATTAAAACATTGTGCTAGGTGTCCCCAGTGCTCACGGATCAAACTATAGACACAGAAGTCATCAAGATACACCTCAATGAAATCATGTAGATGATTCTGGAAGGCAGCCATCATTACTCTTTGGAAGGTGGTAGGAGCATTATAGAGCCCAAATGGCATCACTCTGTAGGCATAGGTCCCCCATTGTGTGGTGAAGGTTGTTTTGGATTGGTCCTCTTCTGCGATTTGGACTTGATTATATCCGCTAAATCCATCCAAGAGGGAATACAACTCATGGCCTGCCACTGTGTCCAACAGTTGGTCTGTAAAAGGGATAGGGAAATGATCCTTCTTTGTCTTTGAATTGAGCTTTCGAAAGTCAACACATATTCGAAGTTTCTCGTTCTTCTTGGGTACTACCACAATGGGCGAAACCCATTCACTGTGTTAGCCACGGGATAGATGAACTCTGCTTTAAGAAATTTCAATAATTCGGCCTTCACCAGAGCAGAATAATTAGGATTCATCCATCTTTGTCTTAGCTTTACAGGTTTGGCATCGGGCTCTAGGTCAATGTGATGTTGACATACTATGGGATCAATCCCCTTTAGGTCTTTATACGACCAAGCAAACACATCTAAGTTCTCCTTTAGTAGGTCTCACAAGACCACTAGTTCTTCTTTTGGAAGATTGAGACCCACTTTGAGGTGACGTTCAGTACCCTCAGCATCTAGGAATGTTACTTGTCTTTCACCTTCCACTTCGCGGATAAATGTCCCACGGATTGCTTCTGGATAGAGGTATGACTCGTTCAAGAGAGTAGTATCATTGTCTGATGTCCCACTAGAACCAGTGTCCTCCTTCTGAACAGATGACTCATTTGTCTGTTTGAGTTGCTGGCAGGGGATCAAAGATTTGTTTGCTTTAGTGTGAGTGGTAATTTCTTTTGGACTTAGGGATTCATCTTCCAAAGATGCATCCAAAAATGTCACATAGCACGGACCTACTAGGGGCCGGGGCTTTCGCGACTCTAGCTTCTGTTGGCAGGGGGCATTATCATCATCTTTTCTTTGGATTGAACAGTCAGGGTAATAGGAACCAGTAATGATCTTAATCTTTATGCTTTTAATCCATTGCTTATACAGATTCTACATACTTTGTGGTCCATTGATCAACCCAAATGGAACCATAGTCATTCCATCCAGTATCCTGAGATATTCGGCCTCTAAGGTCTCTGTGGGGACATCAACAAGATCATCCTCTATCAGAGGGAATTCTTCATCTATACTTTCATAACCTGCTTCATTTTCTTCCTCATCATTTTCATCCTCTTTCTCTAGAGGCTCTGTCTCTGCTTCTATAGAGGCTATATAGGAGAAGAATAGATCTTCTGCCTTTGCATCTGCTTCTACGTTTGTTACCGCTTCTGATTCTTCTTCTGGCTCTGGCTCTGACTCTAGCTTTGTATCTATTACTGTCTCTGTATCTACTTTGCCTCTGTACTGTAGCCACTCTGTATCTGCTCTGCCTCTGTACTATCTCTGCTCTGTAACTGTACTATCTCTATAGTACTGACTCTGCTCTGTCTCTGCGATTGTCATGTAATAGGGAGAACAATACATCCATGCTTCTATTTCACTGTTAGAGGTGATTTCAGAAGTTGATTCTAGTTGAGGCAGGAGGTATTCTCCCATGGACAAGGATTTTACATCCCTTGATAGTTGGCTTACAGTGCCCACTATTAGGGATTGTGCCTCTGTTTCCTTAGGAAAGATTTGCTTAACAGCCTCTTCATCTCCTGATGTACCATTTGTTACCTCGTTAGAGGAGTCAGTTATGACTTCAATGGATGTGGATCCATTGCCTTTTTGCGATCCATACAGCTTTAACACCACTTTGTTGGGTCCTCTGCCTAGGGTTAGGGTTCCTTTGAACCAATCCATCCTGGCTCTTGCTTCAAAAAGCCAAGGTCTTCCCAACAGTAGAGGGTATGAGGTCCCATAAGAATTTGGTTTAACCACCAGATATGTCAGCCAATAATCTCTTCCTGCAAGGGTTGTTTTTACGTATGGGAGGATGCTCAAGGGTTTGACTCTGCTTTGGTCGGCCAATCTGATAAGACACTGTGTAGGTTGAATTCCTTGCAACCCTAAGTCTTTCATTGTCACATCTGTCATTATGTTTACTGAGGAGCCTCCATCAATCAATGCATCTGAAATGAAGCATCCTTCTATCCATACACTAATCTCTGGGGTTCTAGGATCTAGGAACGCATTAGCCACATCTAATTCCTTTACAGGCTTCGGGGCCTTATTGGTCTTGGTCACTGTTGAAGGAGCAATCCTTAGTCCACGCCTTCTTGTCAAGATGCTATTGAATCTCTTTCGGTAGCTGGGAGACAGTGTTAGCTGTCGGAATGTTAAGTTTGGTTTAAAAGTGTCTACGTCTTTGACCAAGTCATAATCTTTAATAGGATCCATAGGCTTCTCCAGCCGGCTGGGGAATGGGGCTACGCCCATCTTCATATTTTCTTTTTCTTCTAACAATTGTTGCATCGGCACTTCTTCTGTTTCTAGAAGTGCTTCTATATCTTCTATCTCCTGGGCCTCTGGTCCTATCTCTGGGACTGTCTCTATAACTCTATGTTGCACTGTAGTGCTTTGTATGCACTATTCTGTTCTGTACTGCTCTGTCCTTCTATAGGTAGGTTGAACTTCATAGTCTTAGCAGGAGAATTATTTTCATTCTAAACCACTGGTTCCTTCTTCTTGGTGCGTGTAACAACGGCGACTTTCAACTCGACCAAATTGGAACCAGGCTCTTGTACCTTCTGTTGGCTATCAGTGGCATTGGCCTTTACAGGAGCTGGACTGGGAAAATCCTTTGCAGTGTGGCCTTCTCCTTTGCATCGGCTGCATAAGGGCTTGTAATCCATAGATCGTCTAGGGTTTGGAAATTTCAGAGAGATATGTCCCTTTTTTCCACACCTATAACATTCCACCTTTGATCTCTGACCACCGCCAGACTGTCGTTCTCTATAACTTTGAGAGGGAAACCTCCTTGGACCGAAATTAGGACCAAACTCCCTAGGCTTTGGTCAAATATCTTGTGTTTTCACTTTGGATTCCAACAAGTTGAATCTTGTATTTTCATCCTTCTATCTTCATTCATGCATCTCTTTCAGAGAGCAAATATCCTCTGTATGGTTCTTCCTCAAACAGTAGGAACAGAAGGCTCCAAGAATGGTTGGTTTTTGGGTACATTTAGTAGCTAAATGTCCTACTTGATGACACTTTTTGCACCAAGTATTAGAGCACATCACATCTCTTCCAGCTCCCACAAGAGTGGATATATTGGTGGTATTCACCTTCAGCGTCTGTAGCTACTCTGTAATCACATCCAGAAGCTCTTTCTTGATACTTGCAACTGAGTTGGATAAGTAATCCTTCAGATTTTCACCTCCTGAAGTACTTGTAGTAGGGTTTTGGGAAGCGTCTGTAATTACTGCATAAACTGGTTGGGTCGATCCAGAAGGTCCTCTGCCCTGGCTATGATTCAGAGCTCCTGTGAGACTTGGGGTTGTTGTCCAGTTGGTAGGGTTCCACTGTTGTTGAGTCGCCATTGGAGGAATTGTTTGAGGCCACTGTTGTTGTGGTTGAACCATCATTTGAGGGACTGTCGTCTGCGGTGACCACACTGGATTAGGTGCATTATACTGTGGCATTGTTTGCATCTGGGGATAGGGGTAGGGAACTATCCCTGGGACTGCATTTGGTGGGTATACCATTCCAGGCATGGGGGGAGGTAAGACTCCTCTTCCTGGAATCATTGACAACCTTGCTTCAACTTTCTCATACAATCTTGCACTTTCCACTGCAACTTGCAGATTGACTAGTCTTCTCAATTCCACGAACTTACGAACTTCTGGTTGTAGGCCCCTAAGAAACACTCCTTTTTGGATTCCTTCATCCAAATGATGGTTAATCCATCTCTTCAGGATGGATTCCATTAGGGAGACATAAGCTTCTACTCTTTCTCCAGAGGACTGACTTAGGTTCATGAACTCCTCTCGCATCCGCTCTTTAAAACCTTCACGCCTAAATTTAGTGAGGAAGGCCAACTTCAGGTCGTTCCATGTGCCAAAAGTTCCTGCTGCTTGTCTCTCATACCATTGAAACGCCGCGCCCTTGAAAGTGGCGGGGAATATCGCTAACCAATGCTCAGGGGTTCTGGCATTGTTAGCCACACATGCTACCATGAATTCTGCTGCATGAAGATCATGGTCTTCATTATACTCTCCCTAAAAAACTGGCAATGGGACTACATTTGCTGGCCTGTCATCAATATTTCCAGGACGAAACTGATTAGGAAGGGGACCTTGAGTCGCCATGGGGACTTCTGTAAAGAGTGCTCTTAGGGCGTCAAAGGAGGCTTCTGCTATGCGAGCTCGTTCTCAACTTTGATTTTTGCCTTCTCTCTTCTCACGTACCTCTGGACTCATTCTAACGCTTGCCTCTTTATTGCGTCATTCATCAGGGGGTTGGCTTCAATTAGTTGGTCTATACTCAACACGATAGTATCAGGGGGATTCAATCTCTGATGGATTCTCTAGCCAACATCTCCTCTACTTCCTTCTTTTCAACATCTCTGAACTCAGCTTTCAAACCACTATAGAAGGGAAGATATTCTGTTCTAAAAGTATCAAAACTCATTCTTCTTAGAATCGTTGTTGCATCATTATAATAATACCAGCTTCTGAGGGTTTCAATAGTGTGTTGTGAAAAATACACTGTCTACCAAATTCCAGTGGGTTGCTGATTGGACAAATAGAAGATTGTTAGTGCACCAAGCATCCCATGTATCTTGCTGTTGAGCATCCACGGATAAATTCCAACTCTTTTTCTTCTTGTCTTCGTGAACCTCTACAGACCAAGACTCCTAAAGCTTCTTCACAATCTCCCACTTGATGATGTCTGGAAACTTCTCAATGAATGCCAAATCTTCCATGGATGGTCATTCTCTTTGTTTCTGCTTTTCAGTTTATTCCCAAACAGTTTGCCACCAAGATGCAAGTTTTTGCTACTTCAACAGGAAGAGGAAACAATCCACCACATAGAGCATGCATCATGATGGTGATATGTTTCCCCCATTGTGGGATGAACTTCTTGTGGAAAGTGGCTTTGATAATGAGAAATTCCAACTCTTCAGTGGAAGAAGGAACTTTGCAAACATCCATTGAATTTTTCTCTCCTTGGCAATGCCATTTCCTTAATTTTCAGCCTCTTCTGGTGCTTGTTGATGGCAAGTTTCCCTGGCTGCGCACCAAAAACATGGAGCCCCAAGAGGAACACCAAGGAAAAGGGAATTCTCTTGCAAGAACATCTATCTTGTAACATCAACAAGCTTTTATTTCATTCTTTTGATCATCAAAACAAAGAAAACAACAAATCTTCACGCAGCATCATAGTAGATATCTCCCACGGATTTGATAGAATTAACCATAATCTTCAACGTCTTCATAGAATCCATCAATAGAACAAAGAAAAAAAATACACCATCTTGGAATGGAAATAAATCACATATTATCCTTCTTCAATGTCTTCATAGTTCTCTCTCTCAATCTATCATATACAGTTACATTGTTTTGATAGAATTGGCTATCTTTGGCTCTCTCTCTCTCTCTCTCTCTCTCTATATCAATAATGCATCATATCATCACTAAAATTATCATAGTAACCCTCAATAATACTTATTAGGTCATTGATGCACCTCCCAAGAGGTATGTCTGATATGAAGAGTCACCAGATCCACTACAATGTCTTTTCACAGCTCACTACTATCACTGTCACTTAGTCTTCTCTTCAGTCTTCAGCAGCTGCTTCTTCCACTTGTTTTAGCTCTTTTGAACTTAGATTCATCCTTTCCAAAGGTTAGAAAACTTTTCCAAAGTCACACATACATTCTACAGAACACTTACAGAAGGTCTACAGAACAGTTACAGTGTACAGCACCAAAACAGCTACAGTACAGTTACAATACAGAGACAGAGCAGAGCTAGAGGCTCTATAGAAGGTCATCAAAACCTCATAACTCATACTGAAATCATTCCAAACTATCAAAAACTATTAAATAAGCTTTCAAAAGATCTCAATCTTCATCAATCATCAATCCATGCTTCATACAAAAGACAATTAGAACAAAACAAAAGCTATATAGAAGGTATACATAACCAATCAGAACCTATTAGAACATCACAGAGCTTCATATCTCCACTGAGAATCATCATGAACTTCCAAAACATAATCAATATCATCCAAAAAAATCTCAAATACTTCCATTAACAACCATACATCACTCTAAATCCATAAAAAATCAATCATTCAGACCTCAAAAACAATAAGAATTAGTCAAAAATTCAGTCTTTTTCCACTCTCAACAGTAGTCCTGTGACTGCATGAATGGATCAAATTTATGGTACCATTCCCTAGGTGCCTAGTTCAATCCATATAGACTCTTCTTGAGCTTGCACACTAGGTGTTCCTTGCCAAGGTCTGCAAAGCCCTTAGATTGCTCCATGTAAATCTCATCATGCAAGTCCCCATGTAGAAAAGACGTCTTGACATCCATCTGGTACAAGTCTAGGTCAAGCTATGCAACCAAGGCCAAGACTAAGCGTAGGGTGGTCATCTTGACCACAGGAGAAAAAACTTCATCAAAGTCAACACCATGCTCCTACTTAAAACCCTTAGCAACCAATCGAGCCTTGTATGCCAGCTTGGGGTGTCCAGGGGTACTTTTCAGCTTGTACACCCACTTGCATGGCAAAGCCTTCTTACCCTGAGGCAAGGAAACCAAATCGAAAGTCTTATTCTTATGCAATGAGTCAATATCAGACTGCATAGCTCTCTCCCAAGAGTGACAATCACCCCTGCATATAAGTAAGAGGCTTTCCTGAATCTATAACCAGTACATAATCCATAGAGGGCACAAAACGATGTCTATCTCTAGTAGAATGCCTTAACCCAGACTCTACTACATGATCGCCATCCTGTCTAACATCAGCATGTCTAGCATTTGGGCCATGAGCATTAGGTGATGCTGCGCATTGTCTAGCTGGCCATGGAGCGGGCTGAAGGGGACTAGGTAGCTCCTCCTGAAAGATAACTCTGCATACCTCAACCACTTTCTTAGGCTGCATATGCATTTTGTCCTCATGAAAGATGACATCATGGCTGCGGATCACTTTCCATGCCTGCGGATCCCATAGATAGTAACCCATCTCTCTTGCATCTCCATAGCCAATGAAAATGCATTTGATACTTTTAGGATCCAGCTTATTGCATTTGTCCTTGGGCACATGGCAGAATGCCTCACATCCAAAGACATGCAAATGATCATAAGAGGGGGGACTTGCCTACCCATACCTCCTCTGCAACCCAAAAGTCAATGCCACTGCTAGTAGGTGACTTGTTAATGAGATGCACTGCAGTAGTAACTATCTCAGCCCAAAAGTGCTGCGGTAATCCAGCTGGCTAAGCATGCTACGGACCCTTTCCTGAATGGTCCTATTCATGTGTTCAGTGATACCATTCTGGGGTGGGGTGTAAGGGGCAATCAACTGATGCTTAATACCCCGCTCATCACAAAACTGCTCAAAAGCACATGATACATACTCATCCCATATCTGACCTTAGGCATTTGAGCCTTTTCCCAAACTGGTTCTCTGCTAATGCAAGCCAATACTGAAATGTGTCTAAGACATCAAATTTTCTCTTTATGAGATAAGCCCAAACCTTACGTGAGTAATCATCAATGAAAGAAACAAAGTACTTTGCCCCACCAAGTGACTAACAGGGCATGGGCCCACATACATTTGAGTGCACAAGAGCCAAGGGATCACCCATACGTTTCTTGCCAGACTTTTTATGCGTATTTCTAGTTTTCTTGCCATACAAACAATGATCACAAGAATCAAAATGCGAAGAGTCAAAAGGTGGAAGATACTGAAAAACACAGAGCATTTTCATTTCTTTAAGAGACATATGCCCCAAACGAGCATGCCAAAGGGATACATGGGGAATAGAACCCAGAGACAAAACATGATCCAATGTAGCTCCAGATACAAGTAAGGGATAGAGGTTGCTAGACTTGGCACCTCTTGCAAGTACACGCCTGTCACAGGAGTAATCATCCATGCAGAGTCTCCAAAAGATACAAAATACCCTGCATCATCAAGTTGACATAAGGTTGCGAGTGTAACATGTCCGCTTGTCCGCTAGTGGGACATGTCTTAGCAACCCATCGGGAAGAGGGTCTAGAAATCTCCGCCTGGCACTCGTAAGGAATGTCACAAGGTTTGCGATCTAGGTCCTCCCGAGTCTGCCCTGAGCGGAAGTGTCCGACCGGTCCCACTTAGGATCGACTTGAAGTCAGAGTTCCTTTCCTATCAGCAAGGTCCCTAAGAAGTAGCTAGCGTCGAGCTCCAGATGAACCACTTTACGTAGGAACAACAAAGTCAAAGCGGATTCATGCTACACTTGGTTCATGGAGAATGGGAAATGAGAGGGATGCGAAGCCCAACCTCTCTGCCATAAGGCATAGTCCCATTCCTTTCCCCTAAAACAACATAAATTGGGATTCTAACTCTACTGATGCTAGGTCTTTGTAGTCTCGTTATCTCGCCTTTTGAGAAAAGTTCCCAGCTAACCAGGACCACCCTTCCGTAGGATGGACTCAAGTCACGTCCACTGCACTTTCCTTAGTTTGCTTAGTTATCTAATTACCTACCACATTACATTTGACATGCAAAAGTAGCTTTCTTAATTAATCAAATTAATCACGGGTTCATTCACATAACTTAAGACACTGACACAAAAACAATGCCAAGCAAGTTCCTTTTTCTCAAATATATGTTCTTTATTTATCATAATCTCGGAGTACATCCAATATCATGCCCGAAGGCTATCCCAGCAATCTATAGGATTGCTGCTCCAAGTTCCACCCATAGAGTAGTACACGGGCCTCAAGATCCCATCTCGAGTCACGTCGGCCTCTTGTGCAGGATCCGGAGGCAAGGAATTTACGGCGAGAGCCTCCCCTAGCAACCAAGCGTCCTCCCACTCCAAGCAGCACCCACGGAGAGACCTCTCGCGGTAGGTTAGGTCCATATACCCGGCGCGACTAACAACCTTTGATAGGGCTAGGCAGACAGTCGGAGGTAACTGTTCCTGCCTCTCCCTCCAGGCTTTTAACCTCAAGCATTAAGTGTTTTTCTTGAATTAGTTCCTTGAGAAAAGGAGATCAAATAATGTACCTACGTGTACAATCACAAACATTTTGAAGGTTGTTTGTACGACCAACTACTAAGGTGTAATTCCTTTTTCTAGGAAGCTCCCAGCATCTGATCCTAGATCTTTTTCCCGGATGCTCCCAGCATCCGATCCTGGATCGTTCGCGACTTGGCGAGATCCCAATAATCTCAAACAAGATCATGTAAGCAAATGTTCTTGGTAAGTTAACTTATTTTGACTTGCTCTTCCCCTTGGGTTTTACCTTATGGTATATTAACCCTAACTCAAGCATTAACTGGTCAACCAAGGCAACAGACATGCCTTATTGGCAGCCCAACCAAGGGTCTTTTATTCTTCTAGTTCTAACCAAGTTCAGTTAACACACTTGGCAACACAAGATTCCTCATCTAGGCCTTCAGGATACAGTTTAGATGCATGCATCCCTTCCATCTCTCTTAGTGTGGTACTATGCAGAGTTTTCCAATCATCCTTACCCATCAGGCACATGGTGCGTTTAGTATATTTGTACATCCTAAACGACCTGTAACTCTCTTCATACCTGGCAACGAATACTTATTCCTAATGCACCAGATCACATGTGACTTGCGTATATGAAAGTCTAGGTTTCTATCCATCAGTGCAATTGCATCTGTGAAGCATGAATTCTAAATGACTAATCATGCACTGAACTGGTTCAAAAGCTATTATTTTATGTGAAATAATGAGAAAACCTTATCATTCTATGTGTGTAAAAGCTATCATTCCATGCATATAAACTTATGCGAACTCCATACTCTACCATTTCATGCATGCAACCTAGCACTTAGAGTAAACAAAAAGTCCTAAGGCTTGTTCTTGTTCCATGCATGTAGCTACCCCTTTACTTCTTCTTCTAGAAATAATACAGAATATGCTTAATCAACATTGATTATAAAACCTAGGATATTCAAAAGAACGTGGGTTTGATTTGTGATCGTAGGGGCATTTGTTGCATTGGTCGCTCCGCTCGCCTCTTCGGCATTACCAGTACCAATGGTAGCTTTGGCATTACACTTCCTACAAATCTCTTTTTGGGAGCCATTTGCCATGCGGAGTTTGGATAGTCTTGACCTTAACGGGCCTTCAAGACGAAAAGCTCGGGAAGAAAAGGTCGTGAGAAGGGGTCCTTCGCCAATGAGTGGGTGGCTTGAGAGTGGCTCCTCGAACACGGCTCTCGACACCTTATCCAGTCACCAACTCTCTCTCCCCCCCTCTCTCTCTCTCTCTTCTTCTTCTTCTCCCCTTATCCTTCTCTCTCTCCCTCTTCTTCTTCTTTTCTTCTCTCTCTCTCCCTCTTCTCCCTCTTCTCCCTTTTCTTCACTTCTTCTCCTTCTCTCTCTCCCTCTCCTTCTCTTCCTCTCTCTCCCTCTTCTTCCTCTTCTTCTTTTCTCTTCTTCTCCTTCTCTCTCTCTCTCTCTCCTTCTCTTCTCTTCTTCCTCTTCTTCTTCTTTTCCTCTTCTTCTCCTTCTTCTCTCTCTCCTCTTCCTCTTCTTCTTCTTTTTCTCTTCTTCTTTTCTCTCTCTCCCTCCTCTTCCTCTCTACTTCTCCTTCTCTCTCTCTCTCTCTCTCTCTCTCTCTCTCTCTCTCTCCCTCTTTCTCTCCTTCTCCTTTGCTGAACACGGGCGCGCGGGGGGGGGGGGGGGGTTTGTCTAGTCACGGCCAGGGGGGTTCTCAGCCCAATGTACGAGGAGGGGGGAGTTTCTCAGACGGAAGCCCGGAGGGGGGGGGGCTGCTACTGCCATGAAGCTGGGGGCCGTACTGTTGTCAGGGGGGGGGTTTCTTCCCATGCAAACGAGCTGGAGGGGGGCTCCTGTAGTTGAGGGAGGGGGGAAGAATCCCCTTTATAGGGGGGAGGAGGGTTGCATAGCTGCCACCCCTCCCACCTGGGGGGATGCATGCCCCCCTATACTATCACTTCACTCCCTCTCTCTCTCTCCTTGACGTGCTATCGGCGGGGAGAGAGAGGGGTAAAAAAATTTGCTTAAAAATTAAAATTTTTGTTAGGGGGCATATTACATCCTCTCTTGCTTAGAGGAATCGAGATGTCCTCATCTCCAGAAGACCTCGGGATATTGTTGGTTGAGAGTATCTTTATCCATCTAGGTGGCATCCTCTTCGGCATAATCTTTCCACTGGATGAGGTATTCTCTCAAGGTCCTTGACCTCAAATTCCTCTCCCTGACATCTAGGACTCTATTAGGCCGTAGCTCAAGGACTCCTTGGCTAGGCATTACCATCTGCTAGTCATCAAGTACATGATTCGGATTAGGTAGATACTTTTTCAATAGGCTAACATGGAATACATTATGAATCTTTAGGGTTATGGGAAGTTGTAGTCTGTAAGCATTAGGCCCTAGGCACTTAGTGATGTTATAAGGTCCATAATACCTCAGACTTAGCTTCTTGTACTCTCCCAAGGACAGTGAACTCCTTTTAGGGCGTACGCGGATGAAGACCATATCACCTTCAACGAAGGATCTATTTTGTCTTTTCAAGTCAACGTAAGCCTTCTATCTATCCTTGGTAGCTTGGATGTCTTGTCTTATTGATTTGATTTGATTATCTACGTCTTCTAGCATCTGCCTTGAATCTTCTACCCTCAAGTTTGGGTCTAAGAAGTTCAAAGGGATATGACAATCATGCCCGTACAATGCTTGAAAAGGGGTCATTTGGATACTCTGTTGGTAAGAAGCATTGTAGGCAAACTCAACCAGTGGCAAATATTGAATTCACTTTTTGGGTTCGTGACAGCAGTATGCCCTAAGCATATCTTCAATGATTTGATTGACTCGTTCTGTTTGACCATCAGTTTGGGGATGGTAAGCTGTACTTAAATAGAGTTGAGTTCCAATAGCCTCAAAGATAGCCCTCCAAAAGTGTCATGTGAAGAGAGAGTCACGATCACTAATGATTCTTTTGGGTAACCCATGCAGTTTGAATATTTCCTTGATGAATAATCTTGTGATGTTTGAAGCTTTATAGTTTGTCTTGACAGGGATGAGATGTGCGACCTTGGTGAGCATATCTACTACAACCATAATAGAGTTGTATCCTCCTTGAACTTGGGGTAGGCCAACAATGAAGTCCATACTAATGAATTCCCATTTCATTTGTGGAATGTCAAGTGGTTGCAATTTCCCAGGCATTTTGACATGTTCTGCCTTAATGCGCTGACAAGACAAACATTCCGTGACATATTTGAGAACGTCACCCTTGAGCCTTTCCCAATAATAGCTCTTTCTGACCGTATTAAGGGTCTTGGCATAACTAAGATGTCCTGAGAAAGGGGAGTCATGGGATTCCCACAATATCTTCTGCTAGAGAGTTTGGCCTGCAGGGATATATAATCTTGTCCTAAAGTAGACAATTCCACTACTGAGACAGAGAATTCTTGATACTTTGTCTTTAGCTTTGGGTCTTGATCCTTGATGGGGATCTCCCTTAGCATTTTTTGATAGACGGGGTCATGATATGCCTCTTCTTTAGCTAGCTCAAGAATCGGGTTTTTTGGCATTGATACCTTTGTGGCTAGCGACCTTGCTGTTGATGGATCTTGCAAGATAAGAGAGTTTAGGAATGCCTTGCGACTAATTGCATCAGCAACTACATTCTCTTTTCCAGGCGTATCTTTGATCTCAAAATCATATCCTTTCAGCATTTTGATCCATCGATGTTGCCTCATATTGAGCTCATTCTAGGTGAAGATCCATTTAAGACTCTTGTGGTCCGTCACTAAGGAAAATTTGTTACCTAGCAAGAAATGTCTCTAGAGTTTGAGAGCATGGATGACAACCAAAAGCTCCAGGTTGTGGATAGCATAATTCCTTTCATGGCTCTTCAATTTCCTTGAAGAATATGCTACGGGATGACCTTCTTGCATAAGTACACATCCTAAAGCAAGTGCGCTAGCATTAGTTACCACTTCAAACTCCTTACTAAGATCAGGAAGTTTCAAGATGGGTGTTGATACTAAGCTTTGCTTTAGTTTGTCAAAGCTTGTCTGCTCGAAAAGTGACCATACAATTGTTACTTGCTTCTTTAGTAGACCAGTCAGAGGTGCTGCAATCAAAGCATAATCTTTGATGAAAATCCTATACCATCCTGTGAACCCAAGAAAACTACGTATTTCTTTGACAGAAGTTGGTGTTGGCCATTCCAAAACGTCTCTGACCTTAGCTGGATCTACTGAAATTCCTTCTGTTGATACAATGAATCCCAGATATTCAATCTGTCGCTTGAAAAATGCGCACTTCTTCTTCTTGGCATAAAGCTTGTGTGCTCTCATTGTTTCAAGGACAATGAGAAGCTGGGGTGTAGCGTAGACTAGGGTATCGTCAAAGAAGACGAGTACGAAGTCATCAAGATAGGGCCTAAAGATATCTTGCATTAACCTGTTGAAGGTAGCAGGAGCATTCATTAGCCCAAATGACATTCGAAGTGTCCATATCTAGTACTGAATGCAGTTTTCGGGATATCTTCTTCCTTGATTCTTATCTAATAATATCTAGATCTGAGATCTATCTTGGAGAAGATCTTTGCTCCTTGAAGACAGTCAAGTAATTCATCTATTCTTGGAATGGGGTATTTATTTTTTATGGTTGATTGATTCAACCCTCTGTAGTCAATGCATAGACGAAGCATTCTGTCTTTCTTCTTTTGGAACAGCACTAGAGCTCCCCATGGTGAACTGCTAGGATGGATGTAGCCTTGGTCCAATAGTTGCTTGAGTTGCTCTTTCAGTTCAATAGCTTCTAGAATGGACATCTTATACAACCTCTTTGTGACTGGTGCTGCTTCTGGCACAAGTTTGATTTCATGGTCGACTTCCCTTTAAGGAGGAAGTTCTATTAGATCTTCAGGAAATATGTCTGCATAATCCTTTAACCATGAAGGTTCTTCCCTAGGTTCCTGATTCTGATCTAGCTTATTCAATTTAATCAGATAGACAGGTAGGCCCTTTCTAACACCTTTTATTATCCATGTTGCTTTTGCCAACTGTACTTTTGGTTTACCAGCCTCTCCTTGAGTTGTGATTAGTTCCCCTTCAGAATTTCGAAAGGAGACTCGGCCCTTCCCACAGTGGATGTGGGCATCATTGGGTATTAGCCAATTCAATCCGAGTAAACATTCATGGACACCTAGGTTTATTACCCTGAATCTCACCAAAGTTGGCTTCCCACCTAGTAGGAATTTCACCTTAGCAGTTTGCTTAGTACAAGTGACCTCATGACCGTTTGCTAATTCCACAAGTAAAGTAGATGCATCTATTGTGGCTATCCCTAATATTTTTGCATAGATTGGTGAAATGAAGGAATGAGTACTGGCACAATCAATCAGGGTTTTGAAGCTTTTACCTTGATAATCTGATGGAGTTGGAATCACCAAGAATTGGCGATTTGGACCCTTCTTGTGAAGAGTGGCGTGAACCGTTGCCCTCTCAATGTCAGCATCCATGGAGGGATCTTCTTCACTGTCCAACTCTTTGTTGGAAACACTAGAGGTTCTCCCTCTGGCCATAATGGTGGTTCCTTGGCCATGAGTGGCTCTATTTTGACCTTGGAATTGCCCTTGGTGATGTCCTCTACTAAGCTTGGGACACTGCCTTTTGAAGTGTACGGGCTCATTGGCGGTCATTACTTTGTGTAGGAACAAAGTTGTTGATAGCATTGGCCCTAGCTTTCTTTCTTTGGCCCTGATTCTGACCCTACGCTCTCTTAGTCTGAGCCTTAGACATACCCTTATTCTGATCTTTATAAGGCCAAATCCTGTTATTCCTTGGTTTGGTCTGCACCTCCTGTATTATTGGAGCAGCTCAAATGAGTGCGTCTTGTAGGTCCGTTGGGCGCATTGATTCCAATCGAGTGTTTATGGGTGGATTCAACCCAGCACCGAATTTTGACACCTGTTGTGTCATATCCATTGGAGGCGCATACTTTAGGAGTGAAACAAACTTTGAATAATATGCTTCAAGGGATAATCCTAGCTGCTTCAAGTCATAGAATTCATTCATATTTTGTGTGCGGTAGGCACGTGGTAGATACCTCCCTCGCACAGCTTCCTTAAGCTTATCCCAAGTGATTGTCCCCTCCGAGATCACTTGGTCTCTGCACCACTGTTTCCACCAAAGTCTCGCTTTGCCTGTAAGCTTAAGTTTGGTGAGCATGGCTTGGTTAGCAAGTGCAGTAGTCCTCCATGGACTCAATCCAGATCTTGGTGTCAGCTTGAACAGTCCTTCCCTTGCCATCAAACTCGGGTGGCTTAATTTGTTTGAGAAGGAACTTCTTCTCTTGAACCATAGCTGTACTTAGTGTGGGAGTCGGACTTGGAACCTGCACTTGGGGTTGCATCTGGACAATAAAATTCTTTAGGTTAACATCTTATCAAACATTTCCCATATTACGTTAATACAACTAGCACAGCTTTTAGCCAAGTGATTTAATCACTTAACACCTTAGCTAACATTTACGATCAAGATAGACAATGGTAAAAAGTCTTATTTATTCATGGAGGCATAGCCCTTTGTGTACATTTATTTTGGATAACTAGGACAAGCTAATTGATACATCAATTTGGGGAAAATAGGATTGTGTTACAATCGGCTACAAGAATGGAATAATAATATGGAGTGGGGTCATGGATTTTCAAGAAATGATAAGTAATAGGAAGCTTGGGGTATTCCTTTCTTTGATACCCTTTCTTCTCATAGGACCCTAACACTTTGATCATGTCGCGCCAGAGATCACTCGGGTCACTTCTTCATAGACATACTTGTTCTGCTTGACTTGCCGACTGTTGTGGGAGCTTTCGCTCAACCGCCAAGACCCACGGACCTCTTATTGTTCAAGCGTTCCAAGCCGAGCACTAATGGCTACCTCTCACATAGCCGATGCACCGTCCATATCTACGAGTGTAGTGAGCTTACCTCCATGCCATTCGAGTTACCTCCTCTCCCGCGCACTCTAGTAGCTCCATGATCCAAGTGCAAGTTTCAAGCAAGCTCTATCCTCAAGCTCCACGCTCCAAGCTCCATCACTGCAAGCAAGAGAAGAGAAGAGAAGAGAAGAGAAGAGAAGAGAAGAGAAGAGAAGAGAAGAGAAGAGAAGAGGAGAAGATGGAGAGCTTCTCCACCCCACGGTCCCTCACCCTCACACACTCACTCTCTCACACTCTCACACTCCCTCTCTCAAGCACAAGCTCAAGCAAGCAAGAAGAAGAAGAAGAAGAAGAAGAAGATAAGAGCTACTTTTTGCCACACATAAGAATGAACTTCTCACTCACTTTTCAACTTTATATACAAAACCCTAAATCCCTTTTGGGCGGTCATCCTCTTTTCCCTTTTTTACATGGCCAGCCATAGCCTAGGCCCTTTTCCCATTGTTCTTCTTTCTTCCTAGCTTCCTTTCCACTGCCCATCTACATTTACAAATTGCACAGGTGAGAGCCCGACGCTCTTTGAACCATGATGCACTTGTGCTTTTTTACGAAAGTTTTGACTTGCGCTTTTCCTTGTGCGCCTTTGTCTTCCGTTTCTCTTCGCCTTGGCCTTTGTCCTTGTCTTCTGTTTTAGCTTTCCGGATTTTCCACTGTCTGGCACTCTTTTACAAGGTTTCAGGGTGCACCTTTGTATTTTAAAATGCACCTTTCCCCTTTTGCATTTGCCTCGGACTTTTTAAGGTTGCCCTTGCGCTTTTGGCATTTTCTCCTCTTCTTTCTTCACTCAAGATACCTTTTTTCCGCCTTTGCCCTGCGTCTTTTTTATTTCCTTTTGCTTTCTTCGTGTTGGGGTTAACATTACCCCCCTCCTAGACGAGTGCCAGTCCCATGGAACTCACCGCCGTAGGTAGCAGGAGTTAGCATGCACCGAAGACGTGGATGGCAAGAGTGGTTGTGGTTTGCCTTGGGGGAGTTCTGATGTTGGTGTGGATGAAGGTCATTGGGGGCACTGGCTGTTCTGATTAGCTGGTGATATGATTATTGTAGGTGGTGATAGGGCGACTCTTTGTTGGGAATGGCCACTCATAGCTGGCACGGGGGTTGGTGTGCGTGGGATGCTCCTGGTGGAGTTTGTGCATGATGATTCTCTGGTGATTGGCATGATGGAGTGAAGGACAAGAGTTTAGAGTTGAGCGTTGATGTAGAGCTGAGAGCGATTTCGTTAGAGTCTTTAATACCTGCAATTGGAAAACCTCTCAGGTGGTCTCTCCCTAAGGGTAGTGCTAGTCGTCTTAGCATGCACAAGGCATATTTTGATGAGTTTGGGAGACAGGTTGAACTCTAAGCAAGCCTGGAGTATTGTCCTGCACTTGAGTACCCAAAATGTATATAGACTTTAGTGTAGATATTATGTGAGTGCTCGTGCAGACTTAGATATTATGTAGGTAGAAGATCGCGGCCTGGTGGCTCATAACGTTGTGTGGATGAAGCAAAGTGGTCCATGGTGGAAAGAAGTACACATGAAGGTGGGTGCAACATCCTGTGCATTGTGATTGCATGATGTTACAGAATAGGACACAGGGATAGTGTATGAGCCGTAGGTGGGAGACATTGGGCCTGTGGATGAGGACGGTGTATTGTTCATGGCCATTCGTGCAGTGCGTGCCCCAATTGATTGCCATGGTTTTAAGGCAGAGTGGAAGCGGGAATCGTGTGAATGGTTCAGGGTAACAGGTCTAACCACAGGCGAGACAAGCTCCCTAGGGCTGTTTTTCCATTGATGTGCCCTGAACTATTGTGGGTGATGCTAGGGAGCTAGGGGACTAGGGACGGAGCCAGCCGACCAAGGTCACTCGACTCACCTAATTTGAGGACCCCTAGGTGTGGTGATGTGATCGTGTTTTGTTTTGTTTTTTTTTTTGGCCATAGTACAACCATTGCAATATGCGGAGGCTAGGAGCCTTTCAATGGGTCGGGACATGTCAAGTCTCGGAGGCTTAGGAAATGGATATGGCCATGATGAAATTGCCCTAGCCTCATTGTTAGGGGAGCCATTGTTGTGATATCAGTACGATTGCGGTGACACCCTTCGTGAGCTCATTGTAGAGCTTGGCCCAAGGAGAGAGTATAGCCCACAACTATGCGTTGGTTTGTGCGATGTGGGCACTTGCAAGGGTGATTGTTCGCGTTCATCAGCGTGGCTTTGTTGCAGTTCATGCACGGTTGCTAGTTTTGCGGTGACCCAAGTGTTGAACACTTGTGCATGAAGGCTTGTGTTACCCTGCATCCACTTGTCACTTCGTGAGAGCATATGCATGATTTCGTTAAGTAATTCAACAGATGCAGTTATGTAAAGACATGACTTTTCAAGATGTTATGATGTTGATTGCAATGCCCATGCGATTGCTTGTCACAGACATGTCATACATTAGCGGTAGGCAGAAGTAGTTGTACAAGTGGGAAGTTTCCCTTTTACCCATCAAAAGACAAAAAGTTATGTCCTGATAACTTTTCAAGCTACTTGTACATCATAGGGGCTTAGTCGATTTGTACTAGGCGGGGCGAGTCCGATTGGTTAGGCGATTGGGGTGGTGCTGGAGCGGGATTCTCATGAGGTCGGGCAGGGCATGTTGACTGGGACATGAATGGTGTAGTCCCGAGCCGCCACTGTTTCCAAAATTCCTTTAAATAATTCATTGAACTCTTCCCTGTCCCGGGCTCCTTTTCTGCCCTTGAGCATATGGTGTTTGAGCGGACATTGGGGGTTTGTGCAACTAGTGTTGCCACGTCTTGTGCACTTCGTTGAGCTTTGACTTTCTTGGTCTGAGGATTTTTCAGCCTTCGTCCGGGGCGGTGCCATTTAGGTTCGTGTTTCTTTGCATATCTTTTGAGAGTGGGCATGTAGCGCTCCAGTGGAGGGGCACATGCTGCATGTTCTCGTCGTCCACGAAGAGCATCTCTGCACGCCAGCTGCCCGTGGTTCTCCATGTTTTCCTTGTGGGGGGCTTGCAAGATGCAACCCAAGGGTTAGGCCTTGCTACAGAATAAGATCGTTTGCATAGGAGGGATTTCAGTGTGGGTTATCAAATGCATATGACTAGAAGAGGAGGGGTGGAACATGCTGTGCTCGTTGTAGCGGAATGGCCCCCGTGATGATGTTGACTTAGCTGCCCACTATTAGCAGATCTTGGCTCATGCCGAGTTATGTCAGTTGGTGGTCATGTGTTTGGGTAGGGCTCATCCTCGGGAGGATGGACTAGAAAGGGAAAGGTGTATAGAAAGGGACTGCATTCTGCTTACCTCATCAGCTATGTTGGTCAGTGATTTCCAAGGTGGCAATGCGAGGTGTATGCCCTTTTCCCAGAGGTGGAAATGGTCATGCGAGAGGGAGACTGGACGAATCTAGCCTATTGGCCCCAACTCTTCTGTCTACGCTTGACTATTATTGCTTGTGTGTGTTGGTAGTGTCTATACAAGGTGACACAAAAATCATTGTTTATATATATACATATTTACGAATCCATGTCACTTTACGAGGATAAAAACCAATTGTAGAACTCGAGATTGTACTGAAGCATGGCACACGCATCTAGTATTCGTGGCAGCTTACTCAATACCGATAGATATTTTGCCACATCGAGTAGCATGGAACCTTTTCCGAGTGTACTGGCAACATGTAACTCCTCCTCAGTGAGAACCTTATCAAATAGAGGGTTTTCTTGGCTAGGTTCAGCCAAGTCCGTACCCCGAATGGTAGTCAATACTTGAAGGGAGGTTGGTGCCACATAAGTTGGGTCTCTTTGAGGCCGCCATTTGGCCAATCGCTCCTCAGAGAGACTGTCATGATCTGAGCTCCTAGTTCGGCCATTGCAATGCGGTTTTCACACCAGCGCTGTTCAAATTGACTTCGGCCCTCTGACAGTTGCTTTAGTTGCTCTATCTCCAAGTGATTTGGTTGGCAGAGAGCATTATTGAATGTGACAGTTAAGCGCAGTTCGTTGGCTTCCTCGCCCAAAATGTGTAGCATGCGTTCATGCAGGAGCATACTATAGTGCTCGTCAAGATGTTCTTGCTCTTCCCAAGATAAGGGAAATGGCAAGTATTCTCCGAGTTGCTCTTTAGGGAATGCACGCATGTCTGCCAGGACATAGAGAGGTGCGAACACCTTGAGCTTGGCATCCAACTTAGTTAAGCATTCCATGACACTTCTATGTTCAACGAGGGCTTGCTCGGTTGCTATCTCATGCAAGGTTCTAGGAGTTTGCATGGGCTTTAGCATAGCTGGGGGCTCAGGCCTAGATGAGGAGGATCGGTCTCAATGCTAGGATGTCTGATGCTCTTGGCGTTTCCATGTTTCTCCTAAGGCTTCGTTATTGCGTCATGGTTTTCCTTGGATGTGACTGGTATAGGTTTGTCACCCTGTTGTGACAGCGTTATATCCACTCTTGACTGGTCAATGCAAGTTCCCTTGTCGGTGGATTCAGTGTTGAAGCAGCCATTGATGGTAATGACTGCTTTGATTTTTCAGAGCATATGAATGTGTCTGAGATTTTACCTCTATTAGGGAAGGCATCCATGGGTACATGGTGGGTAGACTCGATGCTTTATTCATCAACTCTTCAGCGCTCTTCGTCTTAATGTTCTTGGGGTCCCCAGCCACCTGCAACTGTTGTTGTTTTCATTGTTTTCTTCTCTTTTTCTTGGTCAGTGAAGGCACATCTCTCAACGACTCAAGACCTTGGACCAGGTCAACCATTGTCGTGCTTGGTAGGGCCTTAGCATTTCCTTCCTCTAGTGTGTCCTCATGGGACATAGTGGTGGCCTGCTGAATAGCCTTGCTAGGTTGAATGGTTCGATGCGCCATCTCCTTGGCCACACCTTTGAGAGGTTTCTCCTCAAGTCTAGGCTTTAGGTGCTTTGGAAGGGTTGGAGTTGTCAAGGATACTGGTTGTGACACCTCCTCCACAGGTACTAAGGACACGCTCCACGAGGGGCATTGTCGCAGCCAAGGGCTGTGACTGCTGTGATCCTTGATTTGAAGTACTAACAGCTAGTTAAGTGGAATTGCTACTATTGGTGGATTGTGGTGTCCAGTTCTTAGAGAAATTGGAAGTGGTCACGTCCCTTGTCGCCCCTTGAGCATTTACCTATGTAGATCGATCATGAGTTGATCTGATTGCATTGGGTTGCACAGGCCTATCCTTGGGCCGAGAGCTTGGTCATATTCCCCCTCTTGGATATTCGGAAGCTTTAATGGAGATAAAGATTGGGAGTGAGCAGCTGGCATTGATGACCATTGTTGTGCTTCCTGTGTCCGTTTGGAACAAGAGGATGTAGGAGATCTAGGACTCTTAGGTGGACTTGGCATTGACTAAATGACTTGCTTGAGGCTATTAGACGATTGTGCCATTTTCTTTGTTGAGCAGTCAGCCTTGCCATGAGCAATGTTGTGCCTGTGTTGCTCATTATCCTCTTGGGAAGTCAAAGGCTCCTTGGCCACTAGTGGACCTTAGGCACGCTTGACAGTTACCTCCGATATCTACTTTCTAAGCACGGTAGGTTGAGGATCTAATTTTTGATAGGTCCTGTTCGGTTTCTTGATTTCCATCGTGAGGGGCTCAATCACTCCAATATTTTTGATTCGAGATTTGGATTTGCGTTTAGGTTTCCTCCTGCGCCTCTTTGCTTTTGACATAGTTTGGGCTTCTGACAGAAGTGGTTTAGCAGGGGGTTTTGGTACCCAAATCCATCAGTTGCATGCATAATACCCTTGAGCACGAAGCAACGCCTTGCAAATCCATCGAGGCATCGTGCTAGCTCTCCATCAGTTGATGCCTTCGTCTATAAGGCTTGGGCTTCTTTCGTGGTCTTCTACGATATTTGTAAGTCCCAATTCTATCCTTGGCCTTGCCTCCTGACCTTTTTGCTTTAAGTATGGCCTCACTCATTGGTTCTCTCCATTCAACCTGCGCTTGCGTCAACTCCTCCCACAACTCCTTGCTGTCATTACTAGGCTTGGCTAGTACGTCAACGCCTTCCTTGCCTTTCCCCTGAGGTTTGATGAGGTCACCCTTGCTAAAGGTTGTGACTATCCTTACCCCCGGTAGTGTCAAGTGTATCCTCTGAGCTACGTAGTCAGCCTCACACTTGGTTGCACTTTTGAAGGGTCTTCCTAGGAGGGTCTCCTTACCATATTAAGCACTATTTGGAGGAACATGAAATAGGATGGCCAAGCTTTCAGTTTCAATTGTTGCAAGGATATTGCACTTCCCTATGAGTGCTTGTGGAGGTCCCCATAAGGGCTAAGAGTTGCATTGGTCGGTGTCAGCTCTGGTTGGCCTAGTAGAGTCCATGCCTCATAGGTCAAGACATTAAAATCTGCTCCTTCATCGATCAGAGCGTCGATAGTATGCTCTCTTTTCGCAGTGAGTTTGACCTTAAGATACGCAGGTGGTACTATGTCTTCATCTTTCGGGTCTTGGCTTGTGAATTTGAGCCTTCTGACAAATGCCCTTGAGTCCCCAATTGCATGACCAGATGCGGGTTCTCCACTGGTGTCTTGGCTCGTCCGTGCAATGCTATTCAAAGAGCATCCATCGTCAGGACTGTCATATCTAGTCATTTTTGCCATTGTAGCTTGATGTTGTTGCTTTCTGCCTTGACAAGATGCAGTCCGAATGCAACACTTATGTGTTTCTACAGTGTGGCCTTTTTGCCCTTGCTGGCTAGATTGGCCCATTGAGGTTCTAGGGTCTCTGTTTGTCTCTATTTGGGTACGAGCTTTTGGTTGCTCCTTTGCAAGTGAGAATTCATGCTCGTGTAGAGCCATTACTACCCGAGGGTTAAGTTAGAGGGCCTGTCAGGGCGCATGTTTTCTCTCCAACCTACTTGGGGGAGGTGCAGAGGGGGTAGAGCCCCCTCTGTAGGGGTCTGGGGGGCAGTCCCCTCCCCAGCCCGTAGGGCCCTTACGATAACTACCATGCGCAATTTGGAGGATCTTTCAACCAAATCTTGAACTACTTGCTCTAAGATTCAGCCCAGTGATGGATCTGTGATGTGCATTTTTCCCTATGTAGCCTGTAGGGTCAATTTCAGGGTTCAGAGTTTTTCTAATTTGTTGCCTCATTCATTTTTGGGTCCAATCAGGCTTTTCCACTCAATGGTTTGTGTCTAAGTCCCTGGTCTCGCAACTGCCTACTTCTAGTTGCTAAGTGGCTGCGCCTTATAATTTTGCCTATTCCCTATGCCAAAATCAAGTTCTGAGCGTCCTAAGGGCTTTCGATAGTTCATGCTGCTGAGTTCTAGCCGGGTCAGGTCAAGTTTTCTGCAAATTTGGTGAAACTGTACACTTGGCCCAACTGGTCTGAATTGCAGGGTCTAAGTACTCGATTCGGCCCATCCGAGAGCCGAGTAGAAAGGGCCGTATGTAACTGTCCGAATGCCAAATTCGGCCGCGGTCCGAACCCGATTGTCTGAGGGCCGAGTAGGCTGCCAGGCAGGCCGAGTGGGCCGAGACTGAGTTCCAAGGTATTTCGAGTGCTTGACTCGGACGGGCCGAGCATGGGCATCCGAGTATCAAGATTGTGGGAGAGAAGGAAGGAGTCTCACTTGTACCTTTCTTGCTTACACAATGGGGGAAGACACACAAGGGTGGAGGCTGAAAACAGTTTTTCTCTCCTTAGTTGTGTAAGCCAAAAGAACTCAAGTACAAAGAAATAAAAGAACCCTATATATGGGTCTCAACCAAACTCAACTAACTAAGGTGGCATACTAACTGAGCCACGAACTAGAGTAGATAAGGATAGCTATCATGTAGCTATTATTCATGGGCGGTGTACCAACCGCATCTGCAACTGACAAGTCGCTGACATAAATACACAATGGTCACCCTAGCGTATCACAAGTGGAGCTCGATATCTCAACACTCCCCCTCGACCTCAATCCCAATTCCTGCACACCAAGCAGGTCTCTGAACTTATGCAGCTTCTCTGCGCCCAATGCCTTCGTGAATATGTCAGCTACCTGATCCTCTGTGCTGACATACACTAGATCAATAAGACCTAGTAAAACCCTCTCTCGCACATAGTGATAATGCACCTCAATGTGCTTTGTTCTAGCATGATAGACTGGGTTATTTGCCAAGTGTATACTACTCATGTTGTCACAATAAATGACAACTGGCCCATCTGTAGACTGATGCATATCATAAAGTAGCTTATGCAACCAAGCTATCTCACATGCAGCCATTGCTGCACCCCTGTACTCAGCATCTGTGCTCGACAAGGCAACTGTAGGCTGTTTCTTGCTGCTCCAAGTGACTGTAGCACTCCCAAAAGAGAACACATATCCACTGGTAGATCGTCTATCAGAAATACTACCAGCCCAATCAGCATCAGTGTATCCATGCAACTGTATCTGAACCCCAGTCTCATAAAATAGTCCATACTGCAATGTGGACTTCACATACCTGAGTATGCGTCTAGCCGCATCCAAATGTGGTTTCCTTGAAGCCTGCATAAACTGACTTACCAATCCAACAACATAGCTCAAATCTGGCCTGGTAATTGTCATATAAATCAAACTTCCTACTATGCGTCTGTACATAGTAGGGTCTTCTAGAAGCTCACCTGCATCTGTGCTCAGCTTCACATTCTGCTCCAAAGGAACTGAAATAGGCTTACAGCCTGTCATCCCATATTTGGACAGCATGTCCAATCCATACTGCCTCTGCAAGAGCTGTATCCCACTTGGTGATCTAATCACCTCAATGCCCAAGAAATAACACAGCTCTCCCAAATCCTTCATCTCAAACTTCTGCTTCAATAGCATTTTCACATGAAGGATATCTTCATCACTGTCACCTGTCATAATCAAATCATCAACATAAATGACAAGTAGCATAATACCTTTCTCTGTTTTTCTCACATAAAGTGAGAAATCTGCCTTGGAAATCTGAAAGCCAATAGTGACAAGATACTGTCCTATCTTGTCAGACCATGCTCTAGGTGCTTGCTTCAAGCCATACAAGGCTTTCTTCAACCTGCAAACAAAATCAAGATGAACAACATGCACATAACCTGGTGGCTGCTCCATATAGGCCTCTTCTTGCAAATCACCATGCAAGAAGGCATTCTTTACATCCATCTGATGTAAAGACCATCCCTTTGATGCAGCCATAGCAATGACTGCTCTTACGGTTGGCATCCTTGCAACCGGACTGAATGTTTCTTTATAGTCAATGCCATATGTTTGTGCATACCCCTTGACTACTAATCTTGCCTTGTATCTGTTCACAGAACTATCTGCATTGTGCTTCACCTTATAAACCCACTTACAGCCAATTGCATTTTTACCTTTAGGCAAAGGTACCAATTCCCATGTAGCATTTGCTTCCAAGGCATCCATTTCTTCATCCATGGCTTTCTCCCATTTTTATTTTCCCATGGCTTGCTCAAAAGAAGTGGGTTCTGGTTCCTGTATCACTTTGACCATATATGCATAGTGAATGGCTGTAAATCCATCATATTTCAGCCTATCCACAGGATACCTAGCTCTCGTAGACCTGCGCAAAGTAGGTTCACTCCCAGCTGCTCTCAAAACATCCCTAGTCTTCCTTACTCCAGGTGTAACAATAGAAGGAATACCCAACTCATCATCAATGCTCTGTTCTGAGCCACTGGATTCACCATCCACATAAGAGTGACCTGCATTCACATCAAACATGGGCTGATCGACCTTCTCTTTTCCTTTTCGTGATACCTGCATACCACTATCTGCATTACTTTGAGAAGATTCTCCTGATCTCAATCTCCCTGTCCATGGCGAAGAATGTGAACCACTGCTAGAGGACGCTCCAGGTCCACTAATATTTTGTGATTGCTGCTGTGAATTCTGTGTAGCATTACCATTTTGTGCATCTACATCATCAATCACATTTACTGGTTTATACCAGCTACTCATCTCATAAAAAACAACATCTCTGCTCATTGTAAACTTACGAGTAGAAGGGTTATAGCATCTATACCCTTTTTGCTGCAGAGAATAACCAATAAAGATGCACTTCTCAGCTTTTGGATCCAACTTGGATCTCAACTCATCTGGCACATGTACATAGGCAATGCAACCAAAAATTTTCAAATGAGAAATATCTGGTTTCCTACCAGTATACCTCTCCTCTGGAGTCATTCCATGTATTGCTGCAGTGGGAGTCCTGTTCATTATGTAGACTGCTATAGCAACTGCTTCAGCCCAATAAAATTTTGGCAAGTCTTTTTCATTAAGCATGGCACGAGATGCCTCTCCAATATGCCTGTTTTTCCTTTCTGCAATTCCATTTTGTTGTGGGGTATGACTGCATGAATATTGCTGCTTTATGCCATGCTCCTGCAGGAACCTTGCAAACTCATTTGAGAGGTACTCTCCCCCTCCATTTGACCTTAGGCATTTTATTTGCAGGCCTGTTTCTTTTTCAACCATAGCTTTAAGGGTTTTGAAATGCCCAAAGACTTCACTTTTCTTTTTCATAAAATACACCCAAACTTTTCTGCTATAGTCATCAATAAAAGTGACAAAATAATGACAGCCTCCAAGAGATGCAGCTTTAGTAGTCCACACATCAGAGTGGATTAATTCCAATGGCTTCTCACTCTCTTGAACATGTCTAGGAAATGGTTTCCTTAACTATTTTCCAAACTGACAGGGTTCACATACCTTATGCATTTCTGCAACCTTGAATTTAGGCAAATCTGCAACAATATTTTGGGCCTACATTGATTTAAGTCGCTGTACATTAACATGACCAATGCGTTTATGCCAGATATCAATATCTGCAACTACACCGGTCCCATGTGCAAACATTGCTACACTCAATTCAGACATGTCTGCATCCAATGTAAACATTCTACCCTTCTTCTTTCCTTTTGCTATCAAGCGACCTTTATTTTTCATATCCTCAACAAAGCATGCATGAGGATTAAATCTGACCTGCAAGCCCTGCTCAACCATTTGACCAACAGAAACCAGATTCTTGGTGATATTCGGGACATGAAATACATCGGAAAGGTATTTCTTTTTCCCATCCTGCATAGACAAAGGAAATTTTCCAATCTGCACAATAGGATGTGCAGTATCATCACCAGTCTCCACAAATCCTGGTTTTTCCATTTTCCTTGCATCCTCCATCCATTCTGCATGACCTGTCATGTGGTGTGATGCACCTGAGTCAACATACCATACATCGTTGCTTTCTTCTGCACTTGTCACATAATTGTTCATGTGCTGCACCATAAACAGATGCTCATTTCTGTCATCACCCTGTCTACTAGAGGATGCATAATTTCCTTGTTGCAGTTTTCCATTCATGATGTCATTCTGCTTTTTATAGCTGTCTTTAGCCATATGACCCATTTTACCACAATAGTAGCATTCAACATTACTATTTGCATTTTGGCCTCTTTGCCATCCACCACGACCTCTTTGGCTCCCCCTGCCTCTAGAGTTACCACGTCCTCCTCCATAGGACTGGTTTTCTTGAATTTGCTGCATATTCTGATTTCTACCATGGCCTCCAAATCGGCCTCCTCTACCTCTGCCTCTACCTCTTCCAGCATTTGAGTAGAAGACAACTTCTTTTGAAGTTCCTCCTGAAGAAGATGCACCACCATTTCTTTGCTCCTCAGAAACTAGAAGAGCAATCAGCTCCTCAAAATCAGGAAATCTTTCACAAACTGAAATGGATGTGCGAAACTGTGCATAATCCTTTCCTAAACCATTCAAGGTCACAGAAACTAAATCATCATCTTCCACTGGCGACCCAATGGAAGCAAGTGCATCTGCAATCTTCTTCACCTTCATGTGGTGGTCATTGATGCTCATATTTTCTCTTTGCACATTATGCAACTCTTGCTTGAGCTGCATTTTCCTGGCTTGCGTATTTGTGCTATACATTTTTGACAAAGTATCCCATGCCTCCTTTGGTGTACTTGCATCTTGAATATGCACAATCATAGAGTCTGAAATGCTGATAGACAGCCAGTACATAACTTTCCTGGCTCTCTCATGCCACGCTTTAAATGCCTGCATTTGCTGTTGATTGGGAACATCAGGAAGAACTGGTTCTTCTTCATTTCCTGCAACAAATTCCCAATATCCTTTTCCCATAAGGAAATTCGTCATTCTAAACTTCCATGCTTGGAAGTTGTTCTTGTCAAGCTTTTCAGTGACAATCTGTGAGAGATAATCACACGCCATTACAGAACACTGCAAAAAATTCTATCACTGCAAAGAACACAGCTTCAGCCTCACAAAGGCAAATCTGCAAAACTGACGAAAGTGGTATTTGACCACACAGTCACTTCCTAGTGACGATTTTGCATCAATAGGCAACAGGGATGATTCTGTAACTCCCAATGTCTATGCGCACAAGCATACGATGCAATTTCTATAGTAACTTTTCACCGACTTGTAGAACAGTGGCTGCACAGCATAAAACTGGGCCTTTTTCTGAGTGCGTGCAGAAAACTTCTGCCTCCAAAACAGGCCCCGAAATGGCCTCAAATAAAAAAAAACAAGGTCGCCCAAGGCTAAAGCCCTTGCCCACAGCATATACTGCCCTCTTGCTTCACCGCGAAGGGCGTCTCAACCTGAGACAATGCACTCCTGCACTTTCCGGCTGTGCTACCTGCAGAGATCTGCTCCCAAAACAGAAAATGAAAGAAACACTGCTCCTCCTACCAGAACACCGCGAGCTTGGCTTGCTTTCTTGAGCTCTTTACCACGAACAAGGCTCTGATACCATGTCAAGATTGTGGGAGAGAAGGAAGGAGTCTCACTTGTACCTTTCTTGCTTGCACAATGGGGGAAGACACACAAGGGTGGAGGTTGAAAACAGTTTTTCTCTCCTTAGTTGTGTAAGCCAAAAGAACTCAAGTACAAAGAAATAGAAGAACCCTATATATGGGTCTCAACCAAACTCAACTAACTAAGGTGGCATACTAACTGAGCCACGACCTAGAGTAGATAAGGATAGCTATCATGTAGCTATTATTCATGGGCGGTGTACCAACCGCATCTGCAACTGACAAGTCGGTGACATAAATACACAACGGTCACCCTGGCGTATCACGAGTGGAGCTCGATATCTCAACACTGAGTGGTCAGGAGGGTCAAGTCGAGTGGTCAGGAGGGCCGACTAGGCTAAGGGCTGAATGGCCAAGCAGTCCGAGGGCCGATTCTGGGCCTCGGCCCAGAATCGCCATCACTCGGACACGCCGGGCGTGGCATGTTTTTTCGCAGAACCTCACGAAATTCGCCGTACCTGGTGTTGGAGGCCTTCCCCTAGTCAAACATCTCTAGATCCATCCTACTCATGTAGGGGAAGGTGTAGAATTACCTGGACTGGGCAAATATCTCTAACGTGACAAGATTGAAGCGGATCCACTCACGAAGCTTCCCTCTTCTCTCCTGCTCTCCTAAAACCCTACAATGCACAATGTGGCCTTTCTTGCCACTTTTGGCCCTTATACCCCTTCTTAGGTATGGTATTGATACCCCCAAAAACTCACTTGCCAATCTTAGGCATCACAAGCGAGTTTTTTTTACCATTTTTGCACAATTTTTGCCTTGTTTTTGCCCCGTTTTGCAACAGTAAACCCTAATGCTTATTTTCTTTGTTTTTCTTTGTTTTCTCCTACTCTAATGCATCCAAATCACAAAGTAAATACCTAAACTACTCCATCTCGCAACATAAATCTCAAAAAGCAAAAAACCTACTTCCCAAGGAGATCGAATACCATCTTCAACCCCCTCACTTCCTACCTATCTCAAGCACCGGTTCGGGGAAAACCCTTACTTCAATGCTCAATTCAAAGCGCGTAAGCGCTCAAGGCTTGAATCCATTGGTCCTGTAAAATATTACACGGCGCAGTGAATAGAATCTGAGAAAGAGATAGAGAGTACACAACAGATAAGAGGAGAATCAGTAAATTCTTTAACTTTAAACAACTGATACAAAGATGGCTCTGTCCACCCGTGTGCTTCCACTGTGTGAAGCTTAGATGGCGATCTAGACAGAAGATAGGTGAAGAGCTTAAGGCTAGCTGGAACAACAACTCTGACTGGGTGAAAGATGAGTGAGAGATGGCTAAGAAGGGGTTTAGCTTTTATAGCCCGCGAAGGTCGTTAGGTCGGCCTGCTAACCGCCGACCTACCATATGAGCCTCCACTAGTCGGACAGGGAATATTCCCTTTACCATTGGGTCTGCAACTCGATGCAATGCGCCTCGAGTTGCTACCAGCTTAACCACTCTGTCTAACCCAAAGATTAGACCCACAACAATCACCTTTTTTCCATCCGGTCACATAGACCTCATCTGATATACAAGTCAAGACTCAACCAATGTTCGGGCTCACATTTGGCTTCTCCTCATAATGGGGGCCTTACAACTTTGAGCACCATGGATCATTGGTAGCACCTAATGAGGGTGGGGCATTGATCATATCTAACACCCCCCCTCAATGTCCACCCATAGGTGAACTATCTCCTCGGTCCAATGCCGAGTCTCTGAAGATGAACTTGAAGCAGATCCTTTGTAAGTGCTTTGGTGAAGATATCTGCTCCATTCTCGTCTGTTGGACAGTAGACCAATTTCACTATCCCATCCTCCATCAAATCACACACATAGTGATACTGGATCTCTATATGTTTGGTGCGTGCATGAAACATTGGATTTTTGGCAATGGCGATGCAACTCTGATTGTCACATCTCAGCACAATTGGTTCTTCATCCTGCACTCCCATATGCCATAGAATCCTTCTCAACCATACGGCCTCACATGCAGCAAAACAAGCTGCCTTGTACTCTGCTTTGATAGAAGACAATGCCATTGTTGGTTGCTTCTTACTAATCCAATAGAAAATTCCTGAACCCAAAGAGAAACAATAACCAGACACTGACTTCCTAGAATCAATGTCTCCTGCCCAATCTGAGTCACAGTTCCCCACAAGAGAAGTTTCGAAACTATATGTGATACCATAGTCAAGAGTTTTCTTCAAGTATCTGAGCACCCGCATCCTAGCCTTCCAATGACTCTCATGAGGTTTGTTTGAGAACCTACTCAAAACACCAACAGCAAAACTGATATCTAGTCTGGTGTTACACAAGTAGATCAGACTGCCGACCAACCTCCTATACCTCCCAATGTCTGCTAGTGCTGATGTATCCTCGACATATAACTTTGCATTCACCTCCATAGTGTAGCTATCTCATTGCACTCGGTCATGCCAAATGCCTTCAAGATCTCCCATGCATACTTCTTCTGAGAGATGAAGATCTTTCCTGGCTCTTGCCAGACTTCAATCCCCAAACAATAGTGCAGCAAGCCCAAGTCTGTCATTTCGAACTCAGAACTCAAAGCCTTTCGAGTTTGGTTGATCATATCTTCATAGTCACCTATAATAAGAAGGTCGTCCACATATAGGACAATCACTACAAACTTTTTACCATCCCTATAAACATACAAGTTAGCATCTGAGGCATATCTTTTGAAGTTTAGGTTTAAAAAGAACCTATCTATCCACTGGTACCATGCTCTGGGGGCTTGTTTTAGCCCCATACAGTGCCTTCTTCAGTTTACACACTTTGTTCTCAGAATGGGGGGCCTCAAACCCTAGTGGCTGAGCCACGTACACCTCCTCCTTGAGGTCACCATTTAAGAACGCTGACTTAACATCCATTTGGTACACTGGCCACTTCTTGTGGGCAGCCACTGCAAGTACCGCGCGAATAGTGGTCATTCTGGCAGTTGGGGCAAATGACTCTTGAAAATCAAACCCTTCAACTTGTGAAAATCCTTGGGCAACCAGTCTAGCTTTGTACTTTTCTAAGGTACCATCAGCCTTGTACTTGACCTTCTAGATCCACTTGGTGCCAATAACCTTCCGCTTTGCTGGTCGATCCACTAGCTCCCAAGTGTCATTCTTCATTATGCTGTCATACTCCGCCTGCATAGCAGCCTTCCATGATGGATCTGCAAGTGCTTCTTCTAAGTCAGTTGGCTCCTTTACTTCTCTCATAATCTCAACCATCAAGGCCATATTGACTATGTGAGCATAAGCCCTCCTTTGCTCCTCTATTCTCTGAGACCTCCTTGGTCCATCTACCTTCTCCTCAACAGATGCAGGCATAGGATTATTGTGGTCATAGAGCTGCTTCACCCAGCGTGGCAATGGCTTTTCCGGTGGGGTGATGTCAGGTTGGTGAACTTTTTCCTCATCATCTGAAGATGATGCTTCCTCCTCCTTAAGGATAGGGAAAGCTCTCGGGACAGGTTCATAGTGGACTACTTCTTCGCTTGATGATAAAGTGGAAGAACTTGCCTTCTCCTCCTCCACTGTATGCAGCTCCTCCTTGAACACCACATCACGGCTCGCGATGATCTTCTTTGCCTCTTGGTCATATAATTTGTAAGCCTTCTGCTCATCACTATAACCCAAGAAGATACATTTTCTGCTTTTTGGTTGTAACTTGTTTCTCTTCTCATCTGGAACATGTGCATAACATTCACATCCAAAAATTCTGAAATGTGAGACAGATGGTTTCTTACCAGTGTAAGCCTCATGAGGTGTTTTTCCCTTGAGAGCCTTTGTATAGCTCTGATTTAGAATGTAGACTGTAGTATTAACAGCTTCAGCCCAAAAAAGGCAATCCCTTGCCCTTTAGCATGCATCTTGCCATCTTCTTGCGTTCCACAACACCGTTCTGTTGAGGTGAGTGAGGCGTCGTCAATTGACGCTAGATCCCTTTGCTCTTGCAAAAGCCTTCGAACTCATTTGAGTTGAACTCACCACCACCATTTGTTCTAAATTTCTTCACACTTTTCCCTGTTTCATTCTCAACAAGTATTAGCCATTCTTTAAACTTACCAAAAGCTTGAGCCTTATCACGAAGGAAGTACACCCACATCTTCTTACTGTAGTCGTCGACAATCAACATAAAATAAGAAGATCCCCCCAAGGCCTGTGTAGTCATCTTACCACATAAGTCAGCATGCACCAACTCTAGAGGAGCCTGTGCTCTATTCTTGCTTTCTTGTGGAAATGCCTTTCTCTGTTGCTTGCCCATCATACAAGATTCACATGGTTCCTTCAATTCAGTTATTGTAGATAGGTGAGCAACCATACCTTGCTTTTGCATCTCCTTCAATACTGCAAATCCGATGTGTCCAAACCTTTCCTGCCAAAGCTTACTTGTGCCCACTCCAGCGGTGGCTGTAAGAGCACTTCGCTCATATAGGTTATTCCTTCTTTCTCCTTTGCCAACAATTGTGCCAGCACTATCAATAATTTCTACGCCTGTCTTCTTGAACCTCACTTCATGACCAAGATCAATTGTGGCAGCAAAACTGATAAGATATTTCTCTTGATTTCGGAAACAAAAAACACATTTGAAAGCTTTTTGACTTCACCATTTGCAGCAACAAAAGAAATAGTACATGTGCCCGCAGCAGGGCATTTAGCATCATTTCCAACCATCATAGTGATGGATTCTTGTAGAGGCTGCATAGAACTGTATAGACCTTTCTTGTTGGTCATGTGACGGGAGGCCCCACTATCCAATACCCATGAGTTAGTGGTAGATTCTTCTTGCGCCGAGGAGCACACTTCCTCAATGGTCGCCATGAATAATTCCAACTCTGCTTCAGCCGTATTGGCTGTCTCTTTCCCTTTACTTTTAAGGGTACCATTCTTTTCATCTGCCTTCTTGACACGACAATCTGCAATTGCATGTCATTTCTTCTTGCAGTAGAAGCACTCTCCTTGAAACTTCTTCTTGCTGCCCTTCTTCTTTTTTCACCATCATTTTTGGTGGAGGAAACACCTTTGCCTTTTGCATTGGCAGAGAATGCAGCATCTCCATTGTTGCTTCCTTCTCGGGATTTCAACCTCAACTCTTCCTCCATTAACAATGCACAAAACTCCTCAAAAGTCAAAGCTTGAGGTCTCACCTGAGTATTAAGGGCAGTTACTAGTCCATCAAACTTTTGTGGAAAAATCCGAAGACACCTCTGAGCTAGCTCTTCGCCAGTCTTTTGTATTCCAGCGCCAGCCATCTAGTCGCGCATATTCTTAATCCGAGTGATGAATGCTTCAACCGTCTCTCCTTCAGCAAACTTCTCCGCTGCTAGTTGATTCTCCAAGTTTTGAATCCTTGTTTGGTTTCGTGTTTCATACTGACTCCTTAGTACATTCCAAGCCTCCGACGCTTTGGTTGTATGCTGAATCAGAGTCAAAACACTGTCAGAACAGCTTGTAACTAAGGCACACAATGCATTTGCATTCCTTCGTTTCCAAGCTCGTAGAAGATCTGCATTCGGAGGAATCATCACACTAGGATTTGATGGGTTGGGGGTAGGCTGTGGTTCTGTGTCAGTCCCTAGCACAGTCTCCAGAAGCTCATAAGAATCAAGGATAGTTGTAATTTTGAACTTCCATAAGGTGTAGTTTGTACCATCTAACTTGCCTTTGCTGAAGGTTGGTGGACGAATCCTCAATGTTTGAATAGCCGGTAAAGCAACACCACCTCCTGCACCACTTCCGAAAGTCGACATTAGTTTCTCTTTTCTATTGAAGCCTTTGCCTCTTGCACACTCTCTGATCTCTAGAGCCCCCTGGGCTCTGATACCATGTAAAATATTACACGGCGCAACAAACAGAATCTGAGAAAGAGATAGAGAGTACACAACAGATAAGAGGAGAATCAGTAAATTCTTTAACTTCAAACAACTGATATAAAGATGGCTTTGTCCACCCGTGCGCTTCCACTGTGTGAAGCTTAGATGGCGATCTAGACAGAAGATAGGTGAAGAGCTTAAGGCTAGTTGGAACAACAACTCTGACTGGGTGAAAGATGAGTGAGAGATGGCTGCAAAAGGGTTTAGCTTTTATAGCCCGTGAAGGTCGTTAGGTCGGCCCGACCTACCATATGAGCCTCCACTAGTCGTACAGGGAATATTTCCTTTACCATCGGGTTGGGGGCACTGCCCCCGGACCCCTGCCAGGGGGGCCGCTGGCCCCCCTGGGACCCCCCAGCCAAGGGCCGCTTCCGTAGCCCCCGGACCCCACAATAAGGGCCCCTTTTAACTCCCTTACACCGCAACTCGATGCAATGCGCCTCGAGTTGCTACCAGCTTAACCACTCTATCTAACCCAAAGATTAGATCCACAACAGTCACCTTTTTACCATCTGGTCACATAGACCTCATCTGATATACAAGTCAAGATTCAACCAATGTCCGGGCTCACATTTGGGTTCTCCTCATAATGGGGGCCTTACAACTTTGAGCAACATGGATCATTGGTAGCACCTAATGAGGGTGGGGCATTGATCATATCTAACAGGTCCCAGCAACAGAACCAAAATGTGGGAGCTTTCACTCAACCACCAAGACCCACGGACCGCTTATTGTTTCAAGCGTTCCAAGCCGAGCACTAATGGCTACCTCTCACATAGCTGATGTGCCGTCCATATCTACGGGTGTAGTGAGCTTATCTCCATGCCGTTCGAGTTACCTCCTCTCCCGCACACTCTGGTAGCTCCACGATCCAAGTGCAAGCTTCAAGAAAGCTCCATCCTCAAGTTGCACCCTCCAAGCTCCATCACCACGAGCAAGAGAAGAGAAGAGAATAGAAGAGAAGAAGAGAGGAGAAGATGGAGAGCTTCTCCACCCCACGGTCCCTCACCCTCACACACTCACTCCCTCACACTCTCACACTCCCTCTCTCAAGCACAAGCTCAAGCAAGCAAGAACAAGAAGAAGAAGAAGAAGAAGAGAAGAGCTACTTTTTGCAACACACAAGAATGAGCTTCTCATTCACTTTTCAACTTTATATACAAAACCCTAAATCCCTTTTGGGCGGTCATCCTCTTTTCCCTTTTTTACATGGCCGGCCGTAGCCTAGGCCCTTTTCCCATTGTTCTTCTTTCTTCCTAGCTTCCTTTCCACCGCCCGTCTATATTTACAAATTGCATGGGATCCCGAAGCTCTTTGAATGAAACCATGATGCGCTTGCGCTTTTTTACAAAAGTTTTGACTTGCGCTTTTCCTTGTGCGCCTTTGTCTTCCGTTTCTCTTCGCCTTGGCCTTTGTCCTTGTCTTCTGTTTTAGCTTTCTGGATTTTCCATTGCTTGGCACTCTTTTACAAGGTTTCAGGGTGCGCCTTTGTATTTTAAAATGCACCATTCCCCTTTTGCATTTGCCTCGGACTTTTTAAGGTTGCCCTTGCGCTTTTGGCCTTTTCTTCTCTTCTTTCTTCAGTCAAGCTACCTTTTTTCCGCCTTTTCCCTGCGTCTTTTTTTATTTCCTTTTGCTTTCTTCGTGTTGGGGTTAACAACTGCTAACATGCAAAGTTGTGTTTGCATGAGCTTCGACAAAGATGAACAGCTTCACGATCTTTAAATCCTCCATCCACTTGATTCTCTTCAAGTTGGTCTGAAGGTATGCGAGTCAATGGGCTGCTATGTAGTATATTCCTGAATCTCTCGTTCATCTCTTCTTCGCATACAGGGGTGAAGGATTATAGATGCGGTCCAGAATATTCATCATGCCTAGCCTTTGACGATAATTCGAAGCACACATTGCAGTTATGAACATGACCTCGAATACCAAGAACTTGCTCCATGCTTTGTGACTCTGCAACCCAGCATCCATAAGTGAGTAAAGAAATATTTTCAACAAAAAACATTGCTCTATTCCACTCACCTTCCCCTGACTATCCTCTTATTCCTTTTATTTTTCTCCATTAGGTTCCCTTGTAATATTTGGATCTCGTTGGTTTGCTCTGATACCAACTATAACGTGTCTGCTTGTCTGCTAGTGGACACGTCTTAATAGCCCATCGGGAAGAGGGTCTAGAAAGCTCCGCCTGGCACTCGCAAGGAATGTCACAGGGTTTGCGATCTAGGTCCTCCCGAGTCTATGCTGAGTCGAAGTGTCCGGTCGGTCCCACTTAGGACCGACCTGAAGTCAGAGTTCCTTTCCTCTTAGCAAGGTCCCTAGGAAGTAGCTAGCATCGAGCTCCAGATGAACCACTTTGCATATGAACAATAGAGTCGAAGTGGATTCATGTTGTACTTGGTTCATGGAGAATGGGAAACGAGAGGGATGCGAAGCTCAACCTCTTTGCCATAAGGCATAGTCCCATTCCTTTCCCCTAAAACAGCATGAATCAGGATTCTAACTCTATTGATGCTAAGTCTTTAGAGTCTTGTTATCTCATCTTTTGAGAAAAGTTCCCAGCTAACCGGGACCACCCTTCTGTAGGATGGACCCAAGTCACGTCCACCGCACTTTCCTCAGTTTGCTTAGTTATCTAATTACCTACACATTACGTTTGACATGCAAAAGCAGCTTCCTTAATTAATCAAATTAATCACGTGTTCCTTCACGTAACTAAGGCACTGATACAAAAACAATGTCAAGCAAGTTTTTTTTTCTCAAATATCTGTTCTTTATTTATCATAATCCCAGAGTACATCCAATATCATGCCCGAAGGCTATCCCAACAATCTACAGGATTGCTGCTCCAAGTTTCGCCCGTAGACTAGTACATGGGCCTCGAGATCCCATCTCAAGTGACATCAGCCTCTTGTGTGGGATCTAGAGGCAAGGAATTTACGGCCAGAGCCTCCCTTGGAACCCAAGCATCCTCCCGCTCCAAGCAGCACCCATGGAGAGACCTCTCGCGGTGGGTTAGGTCCATATACTTGGCACGGCTAACAATCCCCTTAGATATGGCCAGGCAGACAGTTAGAGGTAACTCTTCTTGCCTCTCCCTCCAGGCTTTTAACTTGAAGCATTAAGTGTTTTCCTTGAATTAGTTCCTTGAGCAAAGGAGATCAAATAATGCACCTAAGTGTACAATCACAAACATTTCGGAGGTTGTTTGTACGACCAACTGCTAAGGTGTGATTCCTTTTTTTCGGATGCTCCCAGCATCTGTTCCTGGATATTTTTCCCGGATGCTCCCAGGATCCGATCCTGGATCGTTCGTGACTTGGTAAGATCCCAATAATCTCAAACAAGATCATGCAAGCAAATTTTCTTGGTAAGTTAACTTATTTTGACTTGCTCTTCCCCTTGGGTTTTACCTTATGGTATCTTAACCCTAACTCAAGCATTAACTGGTCAACCAAGGCAATGGACATGCCTTATTTGCAACCCAACCAAGGGTCTTTTATTCTTCTAGTTCTAACCAAGTTCAGTTAACACATTTGGCAATGCAAGATTCCTCATCTAGGCCTTCAGGATACAGTCTAGATGCATGTGTCCCTTCCATCTCTCTTAGTGTGGTACTATGCAAAGTTTTCCAATCATCCTTACCCATCATGCACATGGTGCATTTAGTATATTTGTACATCCTAAATGACCTTTAACTCTCTTCATACCTGGCAATGATTACTTATTCCTAATGCACCGGATCACATATGACTTGCGTATATGAAAGTCTAGGTTTCTATCCATTGCTGCAATTGCATCTTATGAACGGAAACTAACATTTCATGTGTTTCTTTTAATCATGATTGCAAAGCATGAATCCTAAATGACTAATCATGCACTGAACTGGTTCAAAAGCTATTATTTTATGTGAAATAATGTGAAAACCTTATCATTCTATGTGTGTAAAAGCTATCATTCCATGCATATAAACTTAGGCGAACTCCATACTCTACCATTTCATGCATGCAACCTAGCACTTATAGTAAACAAAAAGTCCTAAGGCTTGTTCTTGTTCCATGCATGTAGCTACCCCTTTACTTCTTCTTCTAGAAATAATAAAAAATATGCTTAATGAACAATGATTATAAAACCTAGGATATTCAAAAGAACGTGGGTTTGATTCCTAATCGTAGGGGCATTTGTTGCATTGGTCGCTTCGCTCGCCTCTCCGGCATTACCGATACCAATGGTAGCTTTGGCACTTACACTTCCTACAACTCTCTTTTTGGGAGCCATTTGCCTCGCGGATTTTGGATAGTCCTGACCTTAACGGGCCTTCAAGGCGACAGGCTTGGGAAGGAAAGGTTGTGAGAAGGGGCCCTTTGCCAATGAAGGGGTGGCTTGAGAGTGGCTCCTTGAACATGGCTCTCGACACCTTCTCCACTCACCAACTCTCTCCCTCCCTCTCTCTCTCTCTCTCTCTCTCTCTCTCTCTCTCTCTCTCTCTCTCCCCTTCTTCTTCTTCTTCTCCTCTTATCCTCTTCTCCTTCTCTCTCTCTCTCCCTCTTCTTCTTCTTTTCTTTTCTCTTTCTCCTACTCTCTCTCTCCCTCTTCTTCACTTCTTCTTCTCCTTCTCTCTCTCCTCTCCTTCTCTCCCTCTCTCTCTCTCTTCTTCCTCTTCTTCTTCTTTTCTCCTCTTCTCCTTCCCTCTCTCCCTCTCCTTCTCTTCTTCTCTTCCTCTCTTCTTCCTCTTCTTCTTCTTTTTCTCTTCTTCTCCTTCTCTCTCTCTCTCTCTCCTTCTCTTCTTCTCTCTCTCTCTTCTTCCTCTTCTTCTTCTTTTTCTCTTCTTCTCCTTCTCTCTCTCCCTCTCCTTCTTTTCTCCTCCCCCTCTCTTCTTTCTCTTCTTCTTCTTTTCCTCTTCTTCTCCTTCTTCTCTCTCTCTTCTCTTCATCATCTTCTTCTTTTTCTCATCTTCTTCTTTTCTCTCTCTCCCTCCTCTTCCTGTCTACTTCTCCTTCTCCTTCTCTCTCCCTCTTTCTCTCCTTCTCCTTTGCTGAACATGGGGGGGTTTCTCTAGTCATGGCCAGGGGGGTTCTTAGCCTGACGTATTAGGAGGGGGGAGTTTCTCAAACAGAATCCCGAGGGAGGGGGGGCGCTACTGTCACCACAAAGCTGGGGGACATACTACTGTGAGAGGGGGGGATGGGTAGATTAACGAGGTTCTTTCCCTGGGGATGAGCTGGAGGGGGGCGCCTGTAGTCGAGGGAGGGTGGAAAAGGCTCCCCTTTATAGGTGGAAAAGGCTCCCCTTTATAGGGTGGAAAAGGCTCCACCTAGGGGATTGCATGCCCCCATATACTATCACTTCACTCTCTCTCTCTCTCTCTCCTCGACATGCTATCGACGGGGAGAGAGAGAGAGGTTAAAAGAATTTTCTTCAAAATTAAAATTTTTGTTAGGGGGCATATTATAGCGAGCCAACGTAGGTACATGGCATACTTCATGCAAAACAAAAGAACTGCCAAAAGGAAATTTTAGCCTAACATCTCCAATGCCCACAATGTCAAGAGACATGTCATCACCAAAACGCATAGAACCAGACATGGTACGATAGGTATGAAACCAATCTCAATAGGGTATCACATGAAAGGACGCACTCGAATCCAAGAGGCAACACTACGCATACATAGAGTGTATCTTAGAAGCCTGTAAGGCATCGCATTAAGAAGCTGCAAGTATGTAATCATCATCTGAACCAGTAGCCTGCATGACATTAACCTCTTCTATCTTCACATTGGACTTTGCAGGTACAATACTACGCTCAGAAGAGTTTTCCTGTACTTTTTCTTTTCCCTTTTCCTTGCACTTATCATCACACATTTTATGGCATTGTAGCCTAATATATCCTCCTTTCCCACAATAATGATAGGTAAGATCAGACTTCCTGATGGAACCTCAAATGGGCCGGCACTGTCTATACCACTAGCCAGACCTCTAACATGCACAAGACAACCCCACGTCGCTAACACATATAACATATACGAAACAGACTCCGCTCTTGGTACCAATATTATATCATTCCAGGAATGTACAATCCTCACTTACTTATCCCCTTGGACCCACCGTCTAGACCTACAGCATGGGTGCCTTACTCTCTCCAACGTGGGTCATTTATACTTTAACCAATTGCTATGCATGCCAGGAATAGATACCATGTGTATGATTCATGCAATGATGAATGATTTATTGTGCACAAATAATTATGGTTTGAAATCAGCCTGTGTGATGTGCAAAAACAACCCTTTTAATAAATTTCCACTAATACGCAATGCTTACTTGTAGGAACCTAGCACCAAGGCAAACCCTTGTGGTGCTAGATCCATTATTTCCACATAAACCGTATCCTAAATGTTATCCATAAAGAGAACAATAAATTTTTTTATTATTTCAGCATTTGAACTATTATATAACATCATCCTTCCCCTCATCGTTTAAATTTTGCTGCGGTGTATAGGTGTAGAGGGTTTTTTATGTCATTTTTTGTATGTAAAAGCAATAAATACATACTTTAACACAAAGAAAAAGGCCAAACTGAGGCTTAACCTCATGCTTCAGCCCCATCAAACATTCACATACATAGATCTTATTTTTCCATTTTTTTCCAATGCAAGAAGCCCTTTTTTCTCATTTTCTTCTATTTTTTCATTTATTTTTAATAAAAATAGGTATTTTCTAGTTTTTTTCTTGATGACTGATCATTTGAACTGAAACTCAACATTTTTTCTTATTTTATCCCATGTCCACTCATTTTTTCCCATTCAAAATCAAGAAAACTATCAATTTCCATCAAAATTAGTGCTTTTTTAGGTTTTGAAAATTTATAGTTGCTGTAAATCAATAGGGGTTCTAGATAATAGTGATTGCAGCCCTCAATCTTAATGTAAAGAATATTCAAATAAAATTTCAGTCCATGTGTACACCATTTGGACCATGAACGATAAAAAACAAGCAAAATTCTTTCATAAAATAGAGCATACCACCTTTTTGTGTGTTTCAAGTTTCTTGAATATTCAATTGGGATTGTGTATCGACCCATCAACCATGGATTTTAGCATAGAACTTTAGCCTTCAGCCTCCTCAGCCTCTTGGAACAATCTGGTGCTTCCTAGATAAGCATCCATCACCCGATCCTCTTCTTGATTCTTACCACATGAAGTGTCTCTATGCAAGAGAGAGAGGGAGGAGAGAGAAAGACTAAAAATCAGAATGTCATTCCCTTCATCATATTGCATGGGGTTACCATCAAAATCTTGCCCTCTCTGCATAGATCAGGGATCTCCCCTTCTCTCTCTACATGATTGAGCATCCAAGAGGCACATACATCCCCAAAAAATGGGGTGTCAATCAAAAAACGCCCCTCCTTGCATCATGACATGTTTTTGTATGTTTTTTTCATTTAGAGTTTCATTTCATTTCATTTATAAAATGTCCACTTTAAAAAAACCACTTTCACACTACTATATGGAAGGGTTTTTAGCCTATTTGGGGGTGCAAACGGACTCCGATTCGTGATCAGACTAGACAGTTGACTTCGTGACATCGAAATGTATAAACTTGGGCCCTGTCACGCACTTTTTGGCTCCCGGATCCAATAGTTGCTTTACAACGCTAACCCTTGCGGGGATTAAATGGGGGGTCAAACGACCTCCGATCGACGAACTGAGACTTGCGTTGGATTCTTGGCGTTGAAATGCATCTAGAAAAGCTTTAGCTCGGCCATTTGCCACCGTTTGATTTTTCATGAAAATTGGCTCTTTATTGCCTCTCGGACACTTTTCGGCTCCAAAAACGAGCTCCATCGCCTTAAGAACGGGTCCTAAACCTAGCTCTCATGTCCAAATCGAGTTCTAAACCTAGCTCTCATTGGTGACCACGGGTAGGGCGACTCAGCCCGTCGAATCCCAGGAACTAATCTGCACATAAATGCAACCACAAAGAGCATTAATCTGATACAAAATAGATACACAACAAAACACATCACATCTCTCACCCTACCCCCTGCCAAAACCAAGGCATGAAATCCGTGAGGAGTAGGCCTACCATAATCTGGCAAAAAACCCAAACTAGTCGCTAACCAACTGCTCCAACACAGCCAAGCTAAAAAGAACTATCAAAGAGGTCATCATCCTAAGTGGTGGTCTGAACTACCTACCTAACTAAGGACAACTCAACTAGGAGCTTCTACTAGGTGAGAACTCCCCAAGGATATGTGACTATGGATGGATGAGCACAAAAATGTGACAAATTTCATGGAATGAAAAAAAGAAAATTACCATGAAAAAAAGAGAGAATCTAGATCTTAGGTGGCTATATTACAAAAATATGAAGGCTATGTGGCTATAGCTATGCTTAAAAGAAAGAGAGAGGTTGGATGCTATGTGGCTATGGTTGAGAGAAGCTAGCAGCTATTGTGGCTGTGACTATGTGAGAATAGAAATATGAGAAGATTTATGGAATGGAGATTATTAACCATCAGACAAACAAGGTGGAAAATCCAAAAAATCTAGAGCAGAAGACAAGGCCAAGGCAAAAGCGAAATGGAAGATGAAGGCGCGCCAAGAAAAATATGGAAACACAAGAAGTGTAAAAAATTCCTAAATCAGGAGAAAGACGCACAAGAAAAAGTGCAAGTCAATACTCTTGTAAAAGAGCGCAAGGCGCACCATGATTTATTTTAAGAGCATTGAGCTCTCACCCGTGCAAATTGTAAAGGTAGACGGGTGGTAGGAAGAAGCTAAGAAGAGAGGAGGACAATGGGACAAAGCGCCTAGCTGGTCATGTAAAAAAGGGGATAAGGGGATGACTGCCTTAAAGGGATTTAGGGTTTTGTATATAAAGTTTAAAAGTGAATGAGAAGCTCATTCTTGTGTGTGGCCAAAATTAGTTCTCTTCTTCGTCTTCTTCTTCTTCTTCTTACTTCCTTGAGCTTTTGATTTTGCTTGAGAGAGGGAGTGTGAGAGTGTGAGGGAGTGAGCGTGTGAGGGTGAGGGTCCGTGGTGGAGAAGCTCTCCATATTCTCCTCTCTTCTTCTCTTCTCTTATCTTCTCTTATCTTACTCGTGGCAATGGAACTTGAAGCATGGAGCTTGACAATGGAGCTCGCTTGAAGCTTGCACTTGGATCGTGGAGCTATCGAAGTGCTCAAGAGAGGATGCAACTCAATCGGGCATGAAGGTAAGCTCACTATACTCATAGAGATAGATAACGCTGTCGCAACGCGTAGGGTTGAAGGTCACCACAGGGGGTTTGGGAAGAAAACAGGACAAGATAGATAGAAATGTGTCTTCAAGAGATATGTAGATTATAGTGAATGTTTAAAGGTTCAAGAGGTACTTCATGGTCAATCATAGGGGTTTGAGAGAGAAGAATGTATGGGGGCTCAAGAGCTTAGACGGTAAAGATAAGAAAAGGGTTGAAGGTTTCAAGCCAAGTTCTTGAAGATGTTAATAGAGCTTCCAACTACATGTTCTTAACAAAGATCACAAGAGTAGTATCTCGAGAGCAAGATTGGTTAATGCTAGGATTACTTATATCCTTGACGTTTTCGTGTTTCTCTTAAGGCTTTATTGCTATTTTTTCATGGTTTCCCTCGGTTGTGACTAGTATAGGTCTGTCAACCTATTGTGACAGTGTTGTATCCACTCTTGATTTCTCAATATAAGTTCTGTTGTTGGTGGATTGTGTTACAAGCAACCATTGATGGAAATGGTTGCTTTGACTTATCAAAACACATGGATGTATTTGAGGTTTCACCACTATTAGGAGATATGGCAATGGGTTCCTTAGTGGGTGGACTCGATGCTTTATTCCCAAGCCCTTCTTTGCTCTTCCTCTCCGTCTTCTTGGTTTCCACAACCACTTGTAACTACCATTGTTTTTGTTGTTTTCTCCTGTTTTTCTTGGTCAATGAAGGTGTATCCCTTAAAGACTCAAGATGCTGAACTAGGTCAGCCATTGATGTGCTTGGTTGGGCCTCAATTTCTCTTTCTTTGATGTGTCCTCATGGGACATCTAAAACCTGCAAGACAGCCTTGCTAGGTTGATTGGTCAGATGTGCCATCTCCTTGGCCACATCATTGAGAGGTTTCTCCTCAAGCCTAGGATTTAGGTGCTTGGACGGTACAAGAGGTGTCAAGGATGTTGATTGCGACACCTCTACCACATGTGACTTTCTAAGGACACGTTCCACAAGATCGTCACGGCGAAAGGCTGTGACTGCTGTGATTCCTGATTGGAGTAGTAGTGGCTAGTTCAGTGGATTGGTCTCTATTGGTACAATACGGTGTCAAGTCCTAAAGCAGATCTGAAGTGGCCATGTCGTTTGTTGCCCTTTGCACATTCACTTGTGTAGATCGAGCATCACTTGAGCTAGTCACAATGGATTACACAGGTGTATCCTTAGGCTGAAAGCTAAGGGTGGTGTCATGTCCCACATGTTGGACATTTGGAAGCCTAGATGGTGACAGAGATTGGGATTGACTAGCTGCACTTGACAACCATTTTTGTGCTTCTTGTGTCCATTTAGGGAAAGAGGGTGTAGGAGACTTGGGACTCCTTAGTGGCTTTGACATTGACTCAAATATTTTCTCATGGCTGTTAGATGATTCTGCCATTTTCTTGGTTGAGCATTTAACCTTACCATAAGCAATGTTGTGCATGTGATTCTCATTATCCCCTTGGAAATTCAAAGGTTCCTTGGGCACTAATGGTCCTTGTGCACACTCAACGGTTGCGAATGTTCGCTTGTTAAGTATGCTAGGTTGAGGATCTACCTTTCGAATAGTCATGTTTGGTTTCTTACCTCTAGACTTGGATTTTGTTTAGATTTCCTCCTGCGCTACTTTATTTTTTATGCGATCTAGCCTTCAGCTGATAGAGAAGGTTTAGTAGGGGTTTTAGTACCCAAATCCATAGATTACCTATGTAATACCCTTGTCCACGTAGCAATGCTTTGGATATCCATCACAGAGTTGTGCTAGCTCTCCACGATAGCTTTGTCTATAAGCCTTGCTTCTTTTGTGGTCTTTTATGATATTTGTAAGTCCAAAGTCTATCCTTCGCATTGTCTCTTGACCTTCTTGTTTGAAGCATGGCCTTGCTCACTGGTTCTCTTTGTTCAACATGCACTTGTGTCAACTCTTTCAATAAGTTCTTGCCCTCGTTACTAGGCTTTCCTGGTATGTTAGAGCATTCTTTGTCTTTCCCTCGAAGTTTAATGAGGTCATCATTGCTAAACATTGTGATTATCCTCACACACAATAGTGTCAAGTGTATCTCTGTGCTACATAATCGACCTCGCACTATGTCTCCCTTTTGAAGGGTCTTCTTAGGAGGGTTTCCTTTTCACAATCAGCACTATTTGGAGGAACATGGAATAGGATAGGCAAGATTTCAATTTCAATAGTTACAAAAATTTTACACTTTCCTATAAGTGCTTGTGGGTGCCCCCCGTAAGGACTAAGAGTTGAATTGATCGATGTGAGCTTTGCTTGGCCTAGTAGGGTCCATGCTTCATACGTTAAGATATTAAAATATACTCCTTCATCAATGAGAGCATCGACACTATGCTCTTTTTTTGCGGTGAGTTTGACCCTAAGATAAGCAGGTGGTACTACGTCTTCATCCTCTGTGTCTTGGCTTATAAATTCAATCCTTCTCATACATGCCCTTGAGTCCTCGACTGCACAACCAGATGTGGATTCTCTACTGATGTCTTGGGTCATCTCTGCAGTGCCATTCAAGGTGCATCTATCATTAGGACTGTCATTTCTAGTCATCCTCCTAGTTGTAGCTTGATGTTGTTCCATTCCACTTTGACTAGATGCAATCTGAATGCAACATGGCCTTGTTGCGCTTGTTGGCTAGATTGGCCCATTGAGGTTCTAGGGTCTTTGTTTGTCGTTGTTTGGGTATGGGCTTTTGGTTGCTGTTTTGCAAGTGAGAATCTATGCTTATGTAGAGCCATTACTACACTAGGATCTAATTGGAAGGACCTGTCATGGTGCGCATTTCCTCTTGAACCTACTTGGGGGAGGTCCAGAGGGGGACGAAGGGGGGGTAGTCCCCCTCAGCCCACATGGCCGTTACGCTAAATATCATGTGCAATTTGAGGGACCTTTTATAGCTAAGTTTTGAACTACTTGCTCTAGATTTTAGCCCAATGATAGATCTATGATGTGCTTTTGGCTCTATATGGTCTCTGGATCGATTTCAAGGTCTACAGGTTAAAATTTTGAAAAAAATCCAAATTCGGCCTAGTAGGTCCGAATTACAGGGGGGTTGAATGTCCGATTCGGCCCGTAATAATCCCACTACATGCGCACCATTTGAAAAACTCTGAAGTGCAGCTTTCTTATTAATCTAGAGAGACAATGCCATTTTAGACATTCGTGTTAGTATCCATGGTTCAAAAATATTATATTTTTGGAGAAGTTTTAGTCAATTTTTGATATTTTAGATATTATCTTTTGTAAAAAATCCATAACAATGTAGACAACTTCTAGATTAGGATGACATGTAAAAGAAAGCATGTAGATTTTGATGATTTAAAGAGTCAAAACAGTCGATCTTTAGATGGATTGGAGGCATAGTTGGCCACCAATTCTTTGGGTATATCAGGAGTGTTGGGACATTTACTAGTGGTATGCCCTGTCTTCTTGCATTTGTTACATTTCATCTTCTCAAGATACTTCTTCCAATAGTTGTTTACAAGATGTCATTTTTTCTTACGGAAAGAACATCTAGTGAGAGCTGTATGTACCAATACTTGATTGCGGGATGTTGAAGATGCCTGACTGTTGCTACTTTTTTTGTGGTTCCTCTTTTCTTCATCCAAACATGATTGAATGGTATTTTCCAATGTAGGATCTGGAATGTTCGTGAGAGTGGTTACAAGAGTAGGAAACACCTGTTTTATAGCTTTTAGGAGAATAGCAATAGCATCTTCTTCATGTATTAGAGCTTGTACAAAGGCAAGCTATGCCATAAGTCCCTTCATGTGAGAGATAAATTTTCCAAAATCTTCTCCTGATCGATATTTCAAGCTAAAGAATTCAAATTTAAGGAAGATTTTAGTATTTTTACCAGTGGCTCCATAGAGCTTTTCAAGCTCATCCCATTTTTCTTTAGTAGTGTTTAGTTGATCAACATGATGAATTAGGGATTCATCTTAGTGTAACATTATGATTGCTTGAGCACATTGTCATCCTCTATATCAACCAGATTTGCAGAGTTTGCAACTCTATTGCCTTGAATGAGAGGCCAATACCCTCTCTCCATCATTTTGTATTTTATAAGTACCTGCCATGGGTGGAAATCTTTGCCATCAAACTTTCGAATTTGAGGACGGACATCAGCATATGTTGTGGTCATTGGGAAGGTCTTGCCACTTGTTAGGACAAGGGCAGTGTCTAGTCCCTTAAAATTTTTCCACTGAATGCGGAAGCAAATCAGACAATTTGAAATCAAAGTTACAATGAAGAGAAAGGCTAAAAATCATATAAATGTAATATTTCAAAGTATGATTGTGGTGGTCCTTTCTTATGTGCAAACTTCTTCCGAGGTTTAATAGTCTTTTTCGGTTTTAATGAAGTAAACCTAGACTGGTGGATTTCAGGCTCCTCCTTGTGGTATGGCTTAGTGGATAAAGCTTGTGTTGGACAAGGTTGGTCTATGATCTCAATGCTTGTTGCTGATGATTTCGAGGAGAGTACAATGACACTCATCCTTCTGATTTCATTGACCAGTGTACTTGAAACAAAGTCACTCACGGTATGCAATGCACTTCTAGTGTATGTGTTTATAATTGTACACATAACCTTACAACAATATACGAAGAGGAATAACACTCACTAGATTTTAGTGAATACCCAGCAAGCAAATGATTAGATGATTAATGATTAGTGTTTAGAAATACTAATGTCAAGCTTAATGAAATGCTTGAATGAAACCCGGTTGGAAGTCGGCTTCCCGATGCACTTAATGATGTCCATTGAGCATGCCCAGGAGCTTTTAGATTTGAAATAAGCTTTAGTGATTAGAATCACTATTAATGAAGGTCAAAGTGAAAAAAGTGACAAAATGCCAAGCTTAGAGCTTGCTGGCTATGGCTGCCACAAGATACACAATTAGGGTTTGGCAAAGATCTCTCTATGTGGGTGGAATTTCTAAAAGCCCTCTTGTGGGAAGATGGCCCACTAGGGGGCTATGGAAGCCCTATGGTGGTGACAAAGATTACGCTACTTGCTGCCCACGCCATGCCTGAAGATGCCACGCTGTCAGAAACTGTGCCACTTTTCTGAGATTTGGACAATGCTTCCCACGATGTCGACTAATCCCGAGGTTTATTGTGCCAGACTGATTCACCTGGGATAAGAAAAAAGTCCCTAGAAGAAATTAGAGGGAGATATGGCCTCCTTTGTCCTCCCAAAGTCCTCCAATGGAGGTAGGTTGTAGACAGTTATGGAGGAAAGAAGGATAAGATGAAAGAGATGATAGCTCATGTACACTTAGTGATAGCTGAGGCTGAGGGAAGCTGAGGAGATTAGAGATGGCTCTGATACCATGTTCAAAACTAGAGTTGCAGCATTGGAATGTGTGCACAAGAGGGAGAAGAGAGCTCAAAGTACAAGAACAAAATCTTGCTTACTAAGTTGCTTAGAGTACAACTTGGGTACACTTTCCCATAGTTGATAGTGACCCATAGGCTGTTTATATAGCCTCTGCCAAGCTAGGGTTAGGGTTTCCTCTATGCCTATCTTCTAACAGTTGTGCCTATGGTGATCTTTACACTACCTGATGTACCATGGAATTTAAAGCTTATTCCAGTACCTCGCACATATTTTCCTAAGATGCTGGAGCTTTTGAATGAGAAGATTAGGAATGTGGATTTTGGAGCCCTCTTCAACTCCACATTCGAATCCGTGGTTCATTGTTCCAAAGAAGAATGGTTCTTTGAGGTTTATTTAGGATTTGCAACCAGTTAATAAAGTCGCCATAAGGAATGTTGGATTAGGCCCAATAGTGGATCAATTTGTAGAAGCATTTGCAGGCAAGGAAATTTACTCTATGGAAGATTTATATGTTAGATATGATCAATGCCCCACCCTCATTAGGTGCTACCAATGATCCATGGTGCTCAAAGTTGTAAGGCCCCCATTATGAGGAGAAGCCAAATGTGAGCCCGGACATTGGTTGAGTCCTGACTTGTATATCAGATGAGGTCTATGTGACCGGATGACAAAAAGGTGACTGTTGTGGGTCTAATCTTTGGGTTAGATGGAGTGGTTAAGCTGGTAGCAACTCGAGGCACATTGCATCGAGTTGCGGTGTAAGGGAGTTAAAAGGGGCCCCGATTGTGGGGTCCGGGGGCCGCGGAAGCGGCCCCTGGCTGGGGGGTCCCAAGGGGGCCAGCGGCCCCCCTAGCGGGGGTCTGGGGGCAGCGTTCTTGACCTGATGGTAAAGGGAATATTCCCTGTCCGACTAGTGGAATATTCCTTGTCCGACTAGTGGAGGCTCATATGGTAGGTCGGTGGTCAGCAAGCCGACCTAACGACCTTCGCGGGCTATAAAAGCTAAACCCCTTTGCATCCATCTCTCACTCATCTTTCAACCAGTCAGAGTTGTTGTTCCAGCTAGCCTTAAGCTCTTCACCTATCTTCTATCTAGATCACCATCTAAGCTTCAGACAGTGGAAGCGCACGGGTGGTATCAGTTGTTTGAAGTTAAAGCATTTACTGATTCTCCTCTTATATGTTGTGTACTCTCTATCTCTTTCTCAGATTCTGTTCGCTGTGCCGTGTAATATTTTACATGGTATCAGAGCCCAAGGGGCTCTAGAGATCCGAGAGCGTGCAAGAGGCAAAGGCTTCAACAGCAAAGAGAAACTATGTCAACTCTCGGAAGCGGTTCTGGCGCATCAGGAAGCGATGCAGGAGGTGGTGCTGCTGTACCGGCTATTCAAACACTGAGGATTCGTCCACCAACCTTCAGTGAAGGCAAGTTAGATGGTACAAACTACACCTTGTGGAAGTTCAAAATTACAACTATCCTTGATTCTTATGAGCTTCTGGAGGCTGTGCTGGGGAGTGATGCAGAACCACAGCCTACCCCCGACCCATCAAATCCTAGTGTGATGATTCCTCTGAATGCAGATCTTCTACGAGCTTGGAAACGAAGGAATGTAGATGCATTATGTGCCTTAGTTACAAGCTATTCTGATAGTGTTTTGACTCTGATTCAGCATACAACCAAAGCGTCAAAGGCTTGGAATGCACTAAGGAGTTAGTATGAAACACGAAACCAAACAAGGATTCAAAACTTGGAGAATCAACTAGCAGCGGAGAAGTTTGCTGAAGGAGAGACGGTTGAAGCATTCATCACTCGAATTAAGAATCTACATGACCAAATGGCTGGTGCTGGGATACAAAAGAGTAGCGAAGAGCTAGCTTGAAGGTGTCTTCGGATTTGTCCACAAAAGTTTGATGGACTAGTAACTGCCCTTAATACTCAGGTGAGACCTCAAGCTTTGACTTTTGAGGAGTTTTGTGCATTATTAATGGAGGAGGAGTTGAGGCTGAAAGCCCGAGAAGGAGGTAACAATGGAGATGCTGCATTCTCTGCCAATGCAAAAGGCAAAGGTGTTTCCTCCACAAAAAATGATGGTGACAAAAAGAAGAAGGGCGGCAAGAAGAAGTTTCAAGGACAGTGCTTCTACTACAAGAAGAAAGGACATGCAATTGCAGATTGTCGTGTCAAGAAGGCAGATGAAAAGAATGGTACCCTTAAAAGTAAAGGGAAAGAGACAGGCAATACGGTTGAAGCGGATTTGGAATTATTCATGGCGACCATTGAGGAAGTGTGCTCCTCGGCGCAAGAAGAATCTACCACTGACTCATGGGTGTTGGATAGTGGGGCCTCCCGTCACATGACCAACAAGAAAGGTCTATACAGTTCTATGCAGCCTCTACAAGAATCCATCACTGTGACGGTTGGAAATGATGCTAAATGCCCTGCTGCAGGCACATGTACTATTTCTTTTGTTGTTACAAATGGTGAAGTCAAAAATCTTTCAAATGTGTTGTTTGTTCCTAAAATCAGGAGAAATCTCTTATCAGTTGCTGCCATAACTGATCTTGGTCATGAAGTGAGGTTCAAGAAGATAGGTGCAGAAATTATTGATAGTGCTGGCACAATTTTTGGCAAAGGAGAAAGAAGGAACAACCTGTATGAGCTAAGTGCTCTTACAGCCACCGCTGGAGTGGGCACAAGTAAGCTTTGGCATGAAAGGTTTGGACACATCGGATTTGGAGTATTGAAGGAGATGCAAAAGCAAGGTATGGTTGCTCACCTACCTACAATAACTGAATTGAAGGAACTATGTGAAGCTTGTATGATGGGCAAGCAACATAGAAAGGCATTTCCACAAGAAAGCAAGAATAGAGCATAGGCTCCTCTAGAGTTGGTGCATGCTGACTTGTGTGGTAAGATGCCTACACAGGCCTTGGGGGGATCTTCTTATTTTATGTTGATTGTTGACGACTACAATAGGAAGATGTGGGTGTACTTCCTTCGTGATAAGGCTCAAGCTTTTGGTAAGTTTAAAGAATGGCTAATACTTGTTGAGAATGAAATAGGGAAAAGTGTGAAGAAATTTAGAACAAATGGTGGTGGTGAGTTCAACTCAAAGGAGTTTGAAGGCTTTTGCAAGAGCAAAGGGATCAAGTGTCAATTGATGACGCCTCACACACCTCAGCAGAACGGTGTTGTGGAATGCAGGAATCGCACCATTGTGGAGATGGCAAGATGCATGCTAAAGGGCAAGGGATTGCCTAACCATTTTTGGGCTGAAGCTATTAATATTGCAGTCTACATTCTAAATCGGAGCTATACAAAGGCTCTCAAGGGAAAAACACCTCATGAGGCTTACACTGGTAAGAAACCATCTGTCTCACATTTCAGAATTTTTGGATGTGAATGTTATGCACATGTTCCAGATGAGAAGAGAAACAAGTTACAACCAAAAAGCAGAAAATGTATCTTCTTGGGTTATAGTGATGAGCAGAAGGCTTACAAATTATATGACCAAGAGGCAAAGAAGATCATTGCGAGCCATGATGTGGTGTTCAAGGAGGAGCCGCATATAGTGGAGGAGGAGAAGGCAAGTTCTTCCACTTTATCATCAAGTGAAGAAGTAGTCCACTATGAACCTGTCCCGAGAGCTATCCCTATCCTTAAGGAGGAGGAAGCATCATCTTCAGATGATGAGGACAAAGTTCACCAACCTGACATCACCCCACCGGAAAAGCCATCGCCGCGCTGGGTGAAGCAGCTCTATGACCACAATAATCCTATGCTTGCATCTGTTGAGGAGAAGGCAGACGGACCAAGGAGGTCTCAGAGGATAGAGGAGCAAAGGAGGGCTTCTGCTCACATAGTCAATATGGCCTTGATGGTTGAGATTATGAGAGAAGTAAAGGAGCCAACAGACTTAGAAGAAGCACTTGTAGATCCATCATGGAAGGCTGTTATGCAGGCGGAGTATGACAACATAATGAAGAATGACACTTGGGAGCTAGTGGATCGACCAGCAAAGCGGAAGGTTATTGGCACCAAGTGGATCTGGAAGGTCAAGTACAAGGCTGATGGTACCTTAGAAAAGTACAAAGCTAGACTGGTTGCCCAAGGATTTTCACAAGTTGAAGGGTTTGATTTTCAAGAGTCATTTTTCCCAACTGCCAGAATGACCACTATTCGCACGGTACTTGCAGTGGCTGCCCACAAGAAGTGGCCAGTGTACCAAATGGATGTTAAGTTAGCATTCTTAAATGGTGACCTCAAGGAGGAGGTGTACGTGGCTCAGCCACTAGGGTTTGAGGCCCCCCATTCTGAGAACAAAGTGTGTAAACTGAAGAAGGCATTGTATGGGCTGAAACAAGCCCCCAGAGCATGGTACCAGTGGATAGATAGGTTCTTTTTAAACCTAAACTTCAAAAGATTTGCCTCAGATGCTAACTTATATGTTTACAGGGATGGTAAAAAGTCTGTAGTGATTATCCTATATGTGGACGACCTTCTTATTACAGGTGACTATGAAGATATAATCAACCAAACTCGAAAGGCTTTGAGTTCTGAGTTTGAAATGACAGACTTGGGCTTGCTGCACTATTGTTTGGGGATTGAAGTCCAGGAAAGATCTTCATCTCTCAGAAGAAGTATGCATGGGAGATCTTGAAGGCATTTGGCATGACCGAGTGCAAGGAGATAGCTACACCTATGGAGGTGAATGCAAAGTTATATGTCGAGGATACATCAGCACTAGCAGACATTGGGAGGTATAGGAGGTTGGTCGGCAGTCTGATCTACTTGTGTAACACCAGACCAGATATCAGTTTTGCTGTTGGTGTTTTGAGTAGGTTCTCAAACAAACCTCATGAGAGTCATTGGAAGGCTCGGATGCGGGTGCTGAGATACTTGAAGAAAACTCTTGACTATGGTATCACATACAGTTTCGGAACTTCTCTTATGGGGAACTGTGACTCAGATTAGGCAGGATATATTGATTCCAGAAAGTCAGTTTTTGGTTATTGTTTCTCTTTGGGTTCAGGAATTTTCTCTTGGATTAGTAAGAAGCAACCAATAGTGGCATTGTCTTCTACCAAAGCAGAGTACAAGGCAGCTTGTTTTGTTGCATGTGAGGCCGTATGGTTGAGAAGGATTCTATGGCATATGGGAGTGCACGATGAAGAACCAACTGTGCTGAGATGTGACAATCAGAGTTGCATCGCCATTGCCAAAAATCCAGTGTTTCATGCACGCACCAAACATATAGAGATCCAGTATCACTATGTGTGTGATTTGACGGAGGATGGGATAGTGGAATTGGTCTACTGTCCAATAGACGAGAATGGAGCAAATATATTCACCAAAGCACTTACGAAGGATCTGCTTCAAGTTCATCTTGAGAGACTCGGCATTGGGCCGAGGAGATAGTTCACCTATGGGTGGACATTGAGGGGGTGTTTTAAATATGATCAATGCCCCACCCTCATTAGGTACTATCAATGATCCATGGTGCTCAAAGTTGTAAGGCCCCCATTATGAGGAGAAGCCAAATGTGAGCCCGGACATTGGTTGAGTCTTGACTTGTATATCAGATGAGGTCTATGTGACCGGATGGCAAAAAGGTGACTGTTGTGGGTCTAATCTTTGGGTTAGACGGAGTGGTTAAGTTGGTAGCAACTCGAGGCGCATTGCATCGAGTTGCAGTGTAAGGAAAGTAAAAGGGGTCCCTATTGTGGGGTCCAGGGGCTGCGGAGGCGGCCCCTGGCTGGGGGGTCCTAGGGGGGACCAGCGGCCCCCCTGGCGGGGGTTTGGGGGCAGCGCCCCCGACCCGATGGTAAAGGGAATATTCCCTGTCCGACTAGTGGAGGCTCATATGGTAGGTCAACGCTAAACCCCTTCGCAGCCATCTCTCACTCATCTTTCACCCAGTCAAAGTTGTTGTTCTAGCTAGCCTTAAGCTCTTCACCTATCTTTTGTCTAGATCGCCATCTAAGCTTCACACAGTGGAAGCGCACAGGTGGACAGAGCCATCTTTGTATCAATTGTTTGAAGTTAAAGAATTTACTGATTCTCCTCTTATATGTTGTGTACTCTCTATCTCTTTCTCAGATTCTGTTCGCTGCGCCGTGTAATATTTTACATTATATTCAAGATATGATGAGTTCTAGCTTGCATTGGAAAGCCGGGATATCACTACCATGAAAATACCACTTGGATTGGTTAGGATGTGTACGCTTCCACAATGAGCAACCGATTTAGTGGTGCATATGATGAATGCTATGCATAAAGTTTTGAGGGAGTATATTCCTCAGTTGACCTTGCCCTTTCTTGATGATGTACCAATAAAAGGGTCCATGAGAAGAATGAAGAGCTGAATGAGCAGGGATGCAAAAGATTTATGGCTAATCATATTGCTGATTGTGATAGGATTTTGAGCCATCTTGAAGAAGTGCATTTGACTAAGCCAGGAGAAAAATCAATTTTCAGAGTGGAGGAAGTATTGGTTGTTGGGCACATGTGTGGACCATATGGAAGAAAGCTCTCACTAGTAAAGATTGATGCCATAAGCAAGATGTGGGAGACATGTTCGAATGTATCAAAGATAAGAAGATTTTTGGGTGCATGTGTCTTTTACTTGATTTGGATTCCGCATTTTTCTCATTTGGTTGAAAGTTTATATTAGCTCTTGAGAAAAGGGAAAAAATTTTAGTGGGAAAAACAACATACAAAGGAAGTTTAGAAGTTAAAGAGCTTATTGATTTTAGCCCCAATACTAAAGAGAAAAAATTATGAGAATGGGCAGCCTATTATTCTCACCATGGATACAAGCCCAATTGGCATTGGTTGGGCAGTGGGTCAACATGATGCTGATGGGAATAGGTATGCCATTCAATTTGGAGCAAAGCTCCTCAATGAACGGCAACGACAGTATTCTCAAGTCAAAAGAGAGCTTTGGGGTGTAGTGATAGTCCTTAAGTGTGATAGGGAGTATTTTATGGGAGCTCATGTAATGGTAGAGACTGATTGTCTACCTCTATTGGGCATGATAGCAAATTGCTCAACCCTTGATATTGCCATGTTATGGTGGATTGCATATATAAAGTCACTTAACCCTGATTTTTAGCATATTGTAGGTAAATAAAACCTCATAGCTAACATGATTTCACGAGCAAGGTTTGAAGATGAAGAGGAGCTGATGGAAGATGAAGAGGATGATGTGATAGGTAATGAAAATGACTTTGTAACAGCAAGGAATAAATATGTTGTTACTGCAAATACAACTATTGTAACATGGATTTCAGTAGTAAGAAAAGAACTTAAAGCTATGAAGAAGAGATGGGCAATAGGGAGAAAGCATCATCAGTGTTATGCTTCAGTGAGAACACAATTCTTGGAAGAATTGTATTAAGATGATTGGCTGAAAATAGGCCAATATCTCAAACTCATGAGACAAAGAATGCTGAATGGACTGAAGTTGAATTCAAAAGCATTAAAAGAAAATCTTATGGGTTTTTCTTAAAAGATGGATATTTATGGAAGCATGCAAAGAAAAAGAGAGGAGCTCCGGTACGTGTATTGGGAGATAGAGCTTCTCAACAATAGGTGATGCATGAGTTGCATAAAACCTTATGGGCTGGACATAGAGAAGTTTGAGGCACATTTGCTAAGGTCAAGGAGAAGTATTGGTAGCAAAACATGTATAAAGATGTGGAGCATTATGTGGAATCATGCAGTGTCTGTCAAATGTATTCCATGGTAAAGCATAGAGATGGGTTGCAACCAACCTATCCATTGTCTATGCATTACAAATGGGTAGTTGATTTGGTTACCATGCCTACAGGTTTATGGAATATGAGATATCTTCTGCTTGCACGAAAAGACTTAATAAATCAAGTGGAAGATCGAGCTCTTAGTAAAAAGACTAATCAAGCACTTCGCAGGTTCTTATTGGAGGAAGTCTTTTGTAGGTATGGTTGTGTTGGAAAAGTGGTTATTGATAGACGAGAATTGGATGTGGATGAGGCTCGTGACTTCTTTTCACAATTGGATATCAAGCTCGCTTTAACTTCAACCTACAATCCTGAAGCAAATGGCAAAAGTGAAAGAGGTTATCAGCCTATCACTAAGGCGTTAGCAAAGTCATGCAAGGGAAGGATGAAAGAATGGCCAAGAATGTTACCCTTTGCTTTGTGTGCTGATAGGACCACTCATAGTGCAGTTATAGGGTATATGCCTGTTGAATTAATGTATGGACAACACGCCAATCATGCCTATTGAGGAGACTATTGCTACTTGGAGTGTTCCACCATGGAAAGAGGGTTTGAATAGAGAAGAGTTGCTAATCCTACGCATTAGACAGTTAGAAAGAAGGCCTAAAGACATTGAAATAGCCATGAAAAAGTTGAAAACTACAAGGATGAAGAACAAGAAGAGGTTTGAAAAACGACACAGACTTTGACCACGAGCTATAAAAAAAGGAGACTAGGTGCTATTTTATGACAGTGGCTTAGAAAATCAGCATAGTGCCAGTCGGAAGATGACAGAGCGATGCTTTGTTCCATATGTGGTAAGGTTTGTTTTTGACAATGCTACCTATGCATTAAAGGAGATGGATGGGACAACTCTAAGGATTCTAGTGGCTGGAAAATGTACCAAGCTCTTTAAACGAAGGGAGTCTTCAGCATATGAGTTGAAGGAGCTAGATACTCAACATGAATATGAGAATATGGAAGAAGAAGAGGTAGAAGATAAAGGCATTGACATGGCAGAAGATACTTCTTCTAACACTGCAGACCCGTAAGACTTTGGCACATGCCATAGGATGTGCAGGTTAGAAGGGGGTGGATGTCGTGCGGCTACGTGCAAACAATGTGAAAAACTCTAAAATGCGGCTTTCTTATTAATCTAGAGAGCCAATGCCATTTTAGATATTAGTGTTAGTGTCCATGGTTTAAAAATATTAGATTTTTGGACAATTTTTAGTCAATTTTTGATATTTTAGATATTATCTCTTGTAAAAAATCCATAAAGCTGTAGACAACTTCTAGATTAGGGTGACATGTAAAAGAAAGTATGTAGCTTTCAGCCTTTTTGAGAGGATTTTATGTAAAAAGAGATATTGGCAAAATCACACGACGTGTGATCGTTGTTTTCAGGCAATGAACAGCACTTAAATGGAAGATGAAGAAGGAGTTGATCTGGTAAAATTTTGGCCAAGTGTGCTGGTATTTTCCCCCCTTTCGGAGCCAATGGAAGCATCAGATTGGCGATCTGAGAAGCATAGAGGAAGGTATTATTTTACACACATTTTTGTCTACAAGAATTTTATCTCCCCCCATAATGCTGAAATAAACTAACAGGCGTCATCTCTGTGAGTATTCTTCTACATCTTCTATTTCTTTTTGTGAGTATTGTTCTACGTCTCCTATTTCTTTCAACCCCTTCTCTTCCATCTACTCCACTCCTTGAATCTCCCTTCACCCTACTGTCTCTTACCCCCATGGTAGACTTTCGACCACAATGCTCCAACACTGTTTGAATGGCCGAGGGCCGAATGAGAAAGGGCCAAATGTAACTTGTCCGAATGTGGTTGTCTGAGGGCCAAATGGCTGAGGGTTGAGTCAAGTGGTCTGAGTCAAGTGGACCGAGGTCAGATGGACTGAATGTCAACTTGTCCGAGTGGGGTTGGGCTGAGTCGGCAGGGCCGAGGGCCAAATTTTCATGTGTTCAAGTCTATCAACAGGAGAGATGGTAGCTGGTTTATCAAAGTCTGAAAAGAGGAAAATCAAACAATAGGCTTTGAAGTTTTCCTTGATCGCAAGGATGCTATATCGGCAGGGCGTTGATGATATCTATCACCGATGTGTGATGCCTGAGGAGGTTCCTTTTATCTTGGAGGAGTGCCATGACTCTGCATGTGGAGGGCACTTCGCAAGACGGTTGACAGCACAGAAAGCGTTATGAGCTAGATATTGGTGCCCGTCCATCTTCCAAGATTCTTTTGAGTATGTAAAGAAATGCGATACATGTCAAAGGCATGACAGTAGAGAGAATAGGAAATGTCCACTTACGCCTATCATGGCTATCCTTCCATTTGAGAAGTGGGGCATTGATTTTGTGGGTCACATCACCCCGTCGTCTACTACCCAAAAGAGGTATATTATAGTGGCCACTGATTATTTCACAAAATGGTCAAAAGCGTGGGCGACGAGGCAGGACAATGCAAAAGAGACTGCAAGTTTCCTGTTAGAGCAGATTATCTACCGCTTTGGTCCACCAAGAGAATTAGTGTTGGACTATGGAACCCATTTTCTGAACAAAGTGATCAAAAGCCTAGCAGATCAAGCATAATAAAACGACTTCTTATAATCCGCAAGCAAACGGACAGGTGGAAAGTACTAATAAACAGCTTGTGGGGATCTTTTCTAAGATAGTCTCTACGAAGAAACGAGACTGGGACAAGAAGTTGTATGTGGCAGTATGGGCATATAATACCACGTTCAAGCGAGCTACCAGCCATACTCCATTTAAATTGGTCTATGGGGAAGAGTGTATATTACCCCTCGAGATCGAATTGCCAACCATACGGTTTGCAATTAACCACTCTTTGGGAGATAAGGATTCCCTGTTTGAATGTTTCAAGACTATAGCCCACCTGGATGAGCTGAAGCTGTAGAGCTTATTACACCAGAAGCAGTTGCATGACCTTAGAGCAAAGAAATATACCTTTAAAAAAGGACAGTTAGTCCTCTATTATGATGCGCGTAGGGAACTGTTTCCAGGGAAGCTGAAACCCAAATGGGATGGGCCCTACAAGATTGTTAGGTTAGGGAAGAATAGGTCTACGGCCCTATTAGCTGATCTATAGGGAGTAGAGTTTAAGAATAAGGTTAATCTTAATAAGATTAAACCTTATTATTTCTAAGTATGCTAATACAAAATAAATGCATTGAAGGTCCATGCTGGGGATGATTTGAGACCTGCGAAAGAGCTTAAAGTCAGTTGATGGGTCGGTTAATCCCTTATTTGGAGCACCCATATCTAGAGCAGAGGTACCATCAGGGGAAACTTATCTGGTGGAGCAAAGGATACAAAGTGATTGGGCAAGAAGACGGAACCTTTGTGTGGGAGATTAAAGTCTTCTGCCATCACTGCTTATGACTATTGACGAGTATCCCTGTTGAGTTCAATGGAGAAGGTGGGATGGAGCCGTCAGTTCATCCTCTCAACATGCTAAACTTTGATTACCATAATTACGAGTAGAGGGGTTCGTGATGGCCAGCAGTGTAAACCCATTGTGGACGTATACATTATATTTTGACGGAGCGTCCAGGGGCCCTAATAAAAAAGGGAATGTTGGAGTAGTAATAGGAGATCCCCGACGTAGAGTGACGATGAAGTTAGCTGCTTATCTCGGGGTAGGATTCACTAACAATATGGTGGAGTATAAAGCCTTGATTATGGGACTGCATATTGCCAAGTAAGGTGGTATTCGTCGGTTGTTAGTAAAAGGGGATTCCCAATTGATCCTGAATCAACTAGATGGGACATACACAGTGCGGAATCTCATTCTTTGTATGTATCATCGGATTGCTATGACCCTACTTGAAGAGTTTGAGAGAGTGTCTTTTCAGCTGATTCCAAGTTACTGGAATCAGTTTGCAGATTCATTAGCAAATCTTGCTTATGAAGAAGACCTCTTCTTTAATTGTAGTCCTAGTTTGGATATTGTTATCAATGATGAAACAGGACCCGGTCGCTTGTGGGGTGTGTTATCAGAACATGCAATATATGGCAGATGATGGTTGATATGGGTGATGCAAAGAGTAGGCGAGACCAATCTACCGTTATTATCCTGGACCCATAGGTTAATTATACGACATGTTATGCGTACTCCTCTTGCTATATATGCAGGAGGGATGGGTCATAATCTTATGCATTTAGTTTAGGGCTACGAGCCCTGTGTCTTTCCTCCTTGGAAAGGAACCTATTATTGTATATCTAGATTCTTTCAGGGAGGGATGTATAGGTGTTATTCTGTTTTATCTCATTAGGACAAGAGGGCCAATTTGAGAGGTTTTAGTGTTTTATTTCATTAGGCCAAGAGGGCCGATTAAGTTTTGTGGTGAAGTGCTTTATTTCATTAGGCCAAGAGGGCCAGTTGTCTATTTAGTGCAGGTGCAGTTAATGGTTTCTTGTTTTAGCTTTGTGCTAGACAGGTTTGAAGAAGAGCTTGGAAGGAGCCTTTTGTTGTGTGGAAGCTTCTTGTAGCCCTCTCCAGGTGATATCTTTCCTTTATGAGTACTGTGGTTTTTTATGTTATATGTGTTTGTGTACTTGTTGAGGGGTTTTTCGTTTCTTGTTGGGGACCAGCGTCCAAGGCATGAAGTCCCAGGTTTAGGTTTAGTATGTTTGAGAGAGGTTTGAGTAGTTGTTGCCTCCTGTAAAGACATTGTTAAGCATCAAAAGACCTATTTTAGAAGGGAGTCCTAGTGACCCTGTTTTGCTAGCCTACTAGGTGGCTGTTCTAGGAATTATTGTTAGTTGTGAGGCCGTTAGAGAAGCCTACTAGAAGAAAATAAAGATGATAAGGGAAATAAAACCCTGAAAAGTTGAAAAGACAATAAATATATATGAAGGTGTGTAAAAAGGGGTTCTAACCCCTATCAAAGAAAAGAAAAGAATGGAATGGAAATTTATAAGCAATGGATCATTGCCTTACGAAGGCCTGGTAGGTTCCTAGGGACAAGTCAGACCCGGGGCCGATGCCTTGTCTTCCTGGGGGTGGCTTCTTGCTAGAAAAGAAGAAATTAAGGAAGGTTGGAGCAAAAATAAAAGTGAGCGTCAGAAAATGATTAAATGTCACCTTGCGAGGGCTTGGTAGGTTCTTGGGTGCCGAGATAGGTCCTGAAGCCGATGCCCTGTTCTCCTTGGGTCACTACGCTCAGCTTCCTCCTTTTTACATGCCCAAGTATAGAAAATGAAAACCCTAAAAGAAGAAATGTACTACAAGAAAATACTTCTTGATCAGGCTATAGGAGTCCTCGCCTAATAGAAGCTCCTGGTTGTGTTTTCCTTAGTTAGGTGGGTAGTTCAGACCACCACTTAGGGCAACCTCTTTGATAGTTCTTTTTAGTTTTGCCGTGTTGGAGCAGTTGGTCAGTGACTAGCTTCGGACCTTTTATCAAATTATGCTAGGCCTACTCCTTGTGGCTTTCATGCCTTGGATCGGTGAGGGGTAGGGTGAGCATTGTGCTGTGTTTAGTATGTATTTATTTTGTATCAGCTTGATGCTTCCTTTGGTTGTTTTGTGCAGATCTATTGTGGGATTCGACGGGCTGAGTTGCCCTATCCTGTGGTCGCCAATGAGAGTGAAAATTTGATGCCGAGAAGTGCTTAAAAATAGCTAAAAATTACGATTATCAAGGGAAAAATATTCAACGTCGAAGGCGGCAGCTCAACCTAGGACGATTTTAAGCAGCAAAGTGCTTTAAAGGCGCCTAAGCAACACTTGTTGATTTTTCATAATTTTTCAGACTATCATGCGAGTTTTCAAGAGTTACCCACCAATGCAGGATGCCGAGCCGGACGCCCAGGATTTTTCATAGCTCAATTCAGAGTCCAGTCAGGGAAATGGCCAAGAAACCGGGCAAGATACGAAGAGGTGGACAAAAGTTTGGACAAAGGAGTGGTGACCTTTGGGGGCTAGGGGGCATTTTATGCCAATTTTTAACTTAGCATGAAATCGTGGTGGAGAGAGAGGAAGAAAACGACGCTTGTAGGACCCCGAAATTTGCGCCATGGCATGGATGGAGGCAACATGCTGGCTGTGAATACCCTGCCCAATCGACATTGGGGCTTCAATCCCCTCTGGATGCTGGTCATTTTGCCGTGCTTCGCTCCTCCAATGGAGGTCTCTATGAAGATCTCTGATTTCAGTCTTTCTCTCTCCTCCCTCTCTCTCCCCTAAGGGCAGATTCATGTGGTGAAGAAGAAGAAGAAGAATGGATGACAGATGCTTGTCCAATGAAGATCGGATTGCTCCGTGGTTCAAGAGGAATGAAGATTGTTTATTGTGGACTGTCATGAGCATTAATGGTTGCTGGAAATCAGTCCCAAGTCATGGCAAATAAAAACCCGCAACCTGCAAAGAACGATAATTTTATTTTTACAAAGGAAATTGATGTTTTATGCAATTTGCTTCATGAATATTTGTTCCCATGGGATGATTATGCATTATATTGTTGTTTGCTATGAGTTTGATCAGTTTATGCTCAAAAAATGAGAAAATCATAAGTGTTGTGACTGAAATTAATAGTGTAAAACCCGTAAAACACGCGAAATAAGGGAAAATTGGGTGTTTTTGAGGTATAAATGAAAAATATAATAAGACACACCAACTAAATTTGTGTTTTTGCTGCAAATGAACCTAAGGGCCACAGCCCACAACTAATTTTGTATTTTTATTCATTTAATATTGCAAAAAATATAAGAAAAATAGGAAAAATAAAAAAATAGGGGAAAAATGGATTTTGAGTGCCAAAAATTAAGGAAAAATAAGATTCATGTTTGTGGATGTATGGGGGGTCTGAAGTACGAGGTTTAGCCTCAGTTCATCCCTACCTTTATGTTTTAGTGAGTTTCTTTTGCTTTTCATACACAAAAAATATGGAAAATGAACCCTAAACCGGTCAATAATGCACAACCTAAACGGGTGAGGGGATAGAGTGTATAAAAGGTGTTTAAATGCTGAATGAAATGATGAAAATCTTGCTGGTTTTTATGCATACCATTTAGGTTGGTCGATAATTAAAAATTAAGAACCTAGTAGCACAAGGGTTCCTCGGTGCTAGGTTCATGCAACGCCGCATACGAGCGATAGTCAAATTCATTGAAAGAATGCTTTTGCACTAAGCACAATGCTGGGTTTTCTTTGTTTGAGCACATGGACATTCACAATTTGCATGAAGCATAAAATGATAAAAGATATCAAACAATACCTCCTGGATGCATGGCAATTGCTTTCTAGAGGAACGTGACCAACGTTGAGTGAGTAAGGTTGTCCAAGTTGTAGGCTAGGCGTTGGGTCCTAGGGGAAAGAAAGTGAGGTATGGTACATCTTGGAAAAAAATAATTGGTACCTTGAGGGAACTATGTGCGATATTGTGTTTTATGTTGAGCGACACATCGAGGGCCCAATCCCCAAGGTGTAGGAGAGTCGCAGTGAGGTAGTGGCAGTCAGCCATGGGAGGATCTCCTATGTTTGGACTTTATGCTATTTGGCAATGTGTTGGGACTCCCTCTGAGGAGTGTTAATTCAGTTAGAGTTGGACTACGAGACGTGCTACAAACACAAGATGTTTAGGCAGTGTATGATGTATGTGTCATCCACGCTCCTGGCCGCGAGACCGTGGGGTTGTTGAGCGCATGATAGAGGTCCGGCTAGTGCATGAGCCAGTGCCGGCCTATTTCAGGTCCCATCACTGGCCTGCAAGGCCGTGTGGGTGTGTTTTTCTGTTATGAGCATGAGGTCTGGCTAGTGCCATAGCCAGTGTCCGCCCATTTGAGGTCCCATCAGTGGTGCATCTACTGGGAGTAGCCAACAAGTGGTGGTTCTCGAATCTAGGGTTTTTAGGGACCAAAAAAGTTGGTTTATGTCCTCTGACAAGGACCAAAGCAGAACGTGCTGAGAGGGCTAGACGGCGGTTGGAGATTGTAAGTCGCTATTCTCCTCAAAGGAGGAGCCCGATATGCATAACATGCAGTGGTCTTAGTAACCCAACTACTGCACATAGTCCTTTAGGTGCAAGAGGAAGCACAAGTTCTTCCTCTCTTCCACCAAGTCGACCCACTTCAAGTGGGGGTGTGATCCCATCAGTCCAAACTCCTATTGTCAATCCGATTGTCGTCATGGCACAACCCATTGGAATTCCTGCAGGGACGCCGGATCTGCCAGCTTTAGAAGTTCCTTTGCCCATTTTTAATGGGTTAGCCAAAGAAGATGCAAAGTTTCACATTTGTGAATTCCAAAGATTAATGTTTAATTACCGCACCCAAGATGAGGGACATCTTATGATGTTCTTTAACATGACATTAAAAGGAAGGGTTGTAGTATGGTATCATAGCATAGAGACTGGAACCATCACTACAATCGACCAATTTTATGCAGCTTTTCGAGGAGAATATGCCACTGAAAGAGGTGGCCAATACTGGTTGCATGTTTTGAATGTAACATGCCAAGACCCCCATGAGAATGTGAAAGCCTATGCTAAGAAGCTTAAGGAAGTGTTTCGTAAGTTACAAACTTACATTTCTATTCTGCCGGCTGCCCAATTGCAATACTTCTTGCATGGGTTGGATTTCAATATTCAGGTATAATTGAACAGTCTGGCTTTGGTTGATATAGACACCGCCATTGCGTGGGCAGAAGGAGTAGAGTCACGATTGCAAACGGCCTACTCCTCTCGAATAAATCTTAATGCGGGTCTAGTACCTAGAGGCAATTTACCATTGATGAATGAAAGTAAAGGGATGCCTATGAATAACCCTAATGGGAGAGGAGGTATGGTTCAAAATGTACCTTTGTTGCCAGCTCCTCCCAGTGTGTGAATATGCCTATGGCTAGTTAGTTGGCTCCACCAAATGTTAGAGGCCAAGTTTCAAACCCTAATGTTGTTCTTGTGAGTCAACAACCAATGCCCAATCAAATTATTAGGCCGATGGAACGACGGACAGATGATCAAGGCTATGAGTTGAATGCCTCTAATGTCCTTGGCGAAGTTAAGGATATGATGAAGCACTACACTCACATGATTTCTGAACAATATCGACAAATAGCTGTTGATGTCAATTTCCTAAAGAAGCAGCAGAATCTGATAGGGATAAGGGGAGGCAAGTCTTGAATCCTGGCGTGGAAGGTGGACCTCTAAGGCTTGTTGACAAAAAAGTCGATCCTAAGAAGGATGAGAAAGTGCCAAGAAAGGAGGCAAGAGCTAAAAGAGAAGCACCAAAGCCGGTCCCAAGACCAAAAGAAATAATGGTTTGGCGAGAAAAGAGAGCTTTGGTTACCTATCATGATTTTGATTCAGCAAGTTCTCTTTGCGAAGTCAAACCCAATGTAAACCTCTTACAGTTGATTAAATTATCTCCAGGAGTACGCAAGGAATTCAATAAGATCCTGTGCATTGGGTATATTGTAGAACCTTTAGGCATAGCACGAGTAGGGGAAGATTGGTTTGATCATGTTGAAAAGAATTTCCCTAGGGTTCTAGCATACGTGGATGGAATATTAGTGGAGAATGCTATTGTAGACACTGGGTCCTCTGTTAATATCATGAGTTCAGAGTTGATGGAGAGGTTGGGTCTAGGCATCCAAAAAGATAGCTCCACCCTTCTTAGAATGGCTAATGATAGTCTAAGGCAACTAGAAGGTTGCGTTACTAAAGTCCATGTTATAGTTGCAAGTGTAGAATGCTTCCTGGACTTCAGGGTGATAAGATTTGCAGGATGTCCTAGCTATCGAGTCTTGCTAGGTAGGCCTTGGATCTTACGAATAGACTGTCAAGTCAATATACCCACCGGTCGAGTGGTTCTAGATAGAGGTGCTAATCGAGTAATAGTCGATGCTTACCATGAGTCTCCTCAGAGTGAGAGAGCTCCTTTATCCTCTACTGAATTAGAAATAGTAGATGATCCATTTGGTAGTGAGACATCATCCAGTGATGAATCTAAAGAGGGGTCCACTACAGAGGATATTTATCAGATAACCATAAATGAGCCGATAGAGCCGCAAGATAGGATAACATACGCGGATGTGATTGAGTTGGACCTTGGCATGCCGAATGATTTGCGACCAATTAAATTAGGTTCCATGCTCAGTTCAACAGAAAGGGAGGACTATGTATCCTTGATTCAAGAATTCTGCGACATCTTTGCTTGGAGTTATGATGAGCTGAGAGGCATTCCTCCTAGCCTGGCTGTTCATACTATTCCTGTAAAAGAAGGCAGTCATCCTGTGCGTCAGAAAGTAAGGCGTATGCCTTTTGAATTGAGGGATGGGCTGTTTAAGGAGCTACAGAAGTTACGGAAAGCTGGTTTAATATTCCCTGTACAGCACACAGAATGGTGTTCACTAGTTGTTACCAGGAAGAAGAAAAACAACCAGATTTGACTATGTGTAGATTTTAGAGAGCTGAATAAGCAGACAATTAAGGATTACTATCCATTGCCATTTATTGACCAGATTTTGGATCAATTAGCAGGTAGGGAAATATATTCGTTTATGGATTGCTTTGCAGGTTATAACCAGATGGCAATTGCAGAAGAGGACAGGTTGAAAACAACCTTCATTACTATCTTTGGTACTTTTGCGTACCATGTGATGGCCTTTGGATTGTGCAATGCACCTGGATCATGGCAACGAACAGCAGACAAGACCTTTGGTGACATCTCCCCAGATGAGTTGAAAGTATTTATTGATGACCTGGGGGCAGCCACTGTAAGGGAAAGGATGTTGATTATCTTAAGAAGGTGCTTTGAGCATTGCAGATAATTTTGTATCTCTCTTAACCCACGGAAGTGTGTCTTTGGAGTGCCTTATGGGCTATTGCTAGGCTATGTGGTTAGTTCAGTAGGGATCGCAATTGACCCTGAAAAGATTAAGGTTATAGTCTCTATGAGCCCACCACGCACTCCAAAAAAGGTAGGGATCGCAACTGACCCTGAAAAGATCAAGGTTATAGTCGCTATGAGCCCACCACGCACTCCGAAAGAGGTACATAGCTTTATGTCATCGATAGGGTACTATCGGAGGTTTATAAATGCCTTGACAGAAAGGACGTTGCCATTAATGAACTTATTATCCTTTAGCTATCTATTTGTATGGAGCGACCCTTGTAAGGTAGCTTTCAAGGATGTGAAACAAGAGCTAGTAAAAGCACCAGTTTTAAAAGTACCTAAAAGAGGCGAGGTATTTTATATATTTTCAGTAGCCACCATGCATAGTATCAGCTGCTGCTGTTTAGCCCAAATCTGGGAGGAAAAGTGATATCATCCGATAGCTTTTGCTAGTCGAAAATTGGGCATATAAAAAATTAACTACACCTACATGGAGAAGTTGTGCCTTGCGATGGTCTTTGCGACTAAAAAATTCAGGCACTACATCCTCTATGAGAAGGTATTTTTCTATACGAAGGCGGAAGGGCTTAGATTGCTTATGAACAAGCTGCAACTGCCTGATCAACTGGCAAAGTGGTTAATCACTTTGCAGGAGTTTGATTATGAGATTAAGAGTAAGCTACCGAGGTTGCAGGGTATTGTGGAATGCCTTGTGGATTTTGGGGAACCGAAAGAGACTTTGGCTGAAGGAAGTGATATCAAAGAAATGTTTAAAATTGATACAGCTTCTATTCCATCTTGATATGCTGCTATCACGCATTATCTATCAACGAGAGAGACTGAAGGTGGTTTATCAAAATCAGACAACAGGCTTTGAAGTTTTCCTTGATCGTAGGAACACTATATCGGTAGGGTGTTGATGATATATATTGCCGATGTGTGATGCCTGACGAGGTTCCTTTCATCTTGGAAGAGTACCATGACTCTGCGTGTGGAGGGCACTTCGTAGGACGATTGACGGCACAAAAAGCTTTAAGAGCTGGATATTGGTGGCCGTCCATCTTCCAAGACTCCTTTGAGTACGTTAAGAGATGTGATACCTGTCAAAGACATGACAGCGGAGAGAATAGGAAATGCCCACTTATGCCTATCATGGCTATCATTCCATTTGAGAAGTGGGGCATTGATTTTGTGGATCCTATCACCCCGTTGTCTACTACTTAGAAGAGGTACATTATAGTAGCAACTGATTATTTTACAAAATGGTTAGAAGTGCAGGCGACGAGGCAAGAAAATGCAAAAGAGACTGCAAGTTTCCTTTTAGAGCAGATTATCTACCATTTTGGTCCACTGAAGGAACTAGTATCGAACCGTGGAACCCACTTTTTGAATAAAGTGATCAAAAGTCTGACTGAAGCTTGGCAAATCAAGCATAACAAAACGACCCCCTATAATCTGCAAGCCAACAGGCAAGTCGAAAGTACTAATAAGCAGCTTGTGGGTATCTTGTCTAAAATAGTCTCGGAGAAGAAACGAGATTGGGACAGGAAGTTGTATGTGTCAGTATGGGCGTACAATACAACGTTCAAGTGAGCTATCGGCCATACTCCATTTAAATTAGTTTATGGGGAAGAGTGTGTGTTACCCCTCAAAATCAAGTTCCTAACCATACGGTTTGCAATTAACCACTCTTTGGGAGACAAGGATGCACTCTTTGAACGTTTCATGACCATAGCCCACCTGGATGAACTGAAATTGCAGAGCTTATTACACCAGGAGGTAGCTAAACGTTGGATGAAGTAGTTGCATAACCTTAAAGCAAAGAAGTATATATTTAAAAAAGGGCAATTAGTTATGTATTACAATATGCGTGTAGGGAGTTGTTTCCAGGGAAGCTAGAACCTAGATGGGATGGCCCCTACAAGAATATTGTCAGGATAGGGAAAATAGGTCTACGGCTCTACTAGCTGATCTGCAGCAGGGAGTAGAATTTAAAAATAAGGTTAATCTTAATAAGATCAAACCTTATTATTTCTAAGTATGCTAACATAGAGAAATGCATTGCAGGTCCATGCTGAGGCTGATTTGAGACCTGCAAAAGAGCTTAAAGCTGGTTGATGGGGCGGGTAATTCCTTATTTGAAGCACCCATATTTGGAGCAGAGATACCATCAGGGAAAACTTATCTGGTGGAGCAAAGGATACAAAGTGATTGAGTAAGAAGACGGAACCTTTGTGTGGGAGATCAAAGTCTTCTGCCATCACTGCTTACGAATGTTGATAAGTATCCCTGTTGAGTTTAATGAAGAAGGTGGGATGGAGCCATTAGTTCACCCTCTAAACATGTTAAATTTTGACTATCATAATTACGAATAGAGGAGTTCGTGATGGCATGCTGTGTAAAGCATTGTGGACGTACACATTATATTTTGACGGAGCGTCCAGGGGCCCTAATAAAAAAGGGAGTGTTGGAGTAGTAATTGGAGACCCTCGATGTAGAGTTACGATGAAGTTAGCTACTTATCTCAGGGTAGGATTCACTAACAACATGGCGGAGTATAAAGCCTTGATTATGGGACTCCATATTGCCAAGCAAGGTGGTATTCGGCTTGTTAGTAAAAGGGGATTCCCAGTTGATCTTCAATCAACTAGATGGGACATACACAATGCGGAATCCCATTCTTTGTATGTATCATCGAACCGCCATGACCCTACTTGAGGAGTTTGAGAGAGTGTCTCCTCAGCTAATTCCATGTTACTGGAATCAATTTGCGGATTCACTGGCAAACCTTGCTTATGAAGAAGATCTTTTCTTCAACTGTGGCCCTAGTTTAGATATTGCTATCAATAATGAGATAGGACTCGGTCGCTTGTGGGGAAAGTTATCAGAGCATGCAATATATGGCAGGCGATGATTGATATGGGTGATGCAAAGAGTACCCGAGACCTATCTACCATTGTTATCCTAGACCCATAGGCTGATTAGACAATATGTTATGCATATGCCTCTTGCTATATATGCAGGAGGGATGGGTCATAATCTTATGCATTTAGCTTAGAGCTGCGAGCCCTATTTTTTCTCCTTGGAAATGAGCATTTTATTGTATATCTGTACTATTTCGGGGAGGGATGTGTAGGTGCTATTCTGTTTGATCTCGTTAGGCCAAGAGGGCCAGTTTTGCGAGGTTTTAGTGTTTTATTTCATAAGGCCAAGAGGGCCGATCAGTTTTTGTAGTGAAATGATTTATTTCATTAGGCCAAGAGGGCCATTCGTCTGTTTAGTATAGGTGCGGTTAATGGTTTCTTGTTTTAGTCCTATGCTAGACAGGTTCAAAGAAGAGCTTGGAAGGAGCCTATGTCACACGGAGACTTATCGTGGCCCTATCTAGGTGATATCTCTCCTTTACGAGTAATGTGGTTTTTATGTTATATGTGTCTGTGTACTTGTAGGGGATTTTCTTTTCTTGTTGGGGACCGGCGTCCAAGGCATGAAGTCCTAGGTTTAGGTTAGGCATGTTTGAGGGAGGGCTGAGTAGTCATTGCCTCCTGTAAAGACATTGCCAGGCATTGAAAGACCTGTTTTAGGAAGCAACCCTAGTGACCCTGTTCTGCTAGCCTGCTAGGCAGTCGTTCTAGGAGTTCTTGTTAGTTGTGAGGTAGTTAGAGAAGCCTGCCAGAGGAAAATGATGATGATAGATAGGGAAAACAAAAACATGAATATCTCAAAGAAAATAAATATATACAAAGGTGTGTAAAAAGGGGTTCTAACCCCTATAAAAATAGAAAAGCAAAGAAAGGAAAATTTATAAGCAGTTGATCATCGCTTTGCGAGGGCCTAGTAGGTTCCTCGGGACGAGTCAGACCCAGGGCCGATGCCTTGTCTTCCTAGGGGTGGCGTCTTGCTGGAAAAGAAGAAAGTAAGGAAGGTTGGAGCAAAAATAAAAGTGAGCATCAGAAAAGGATTAATGTGTCACCTCACGAGGGCTTAGTAGGTTCTTGGGTACCGAGACAGGACCCACGGCTGATGCCCTGTTCTCCTTGGGTCACTATGCTCAGCTCTTTCCTTTTTACACGCTCGAGTATAGAGGGGGGGGGGGGGGGAATAAAAACCTAAAAGAAGAAGTGTGCTAAAAGACAATACTTCTTGATTAGGCTATAGGAGTCCTCGCCTAGTAGGAGCTTTTGGGGTGTGTTGTCCTTAGTTAGGTCGGTAGTTCAGACCACCACTTAGGGTGACCTCTTTGATAGTTCTTTTTAGTTTGGCTGTGTTGGAGCGGTTGGTTAGTGACTAGCTTCGGACCTTCTATCGGCTTATGCTACGCCTACTCCTTGTGGATTTCATGCCTTGGTTTTGTCAGGGGGTAGGGTGAGCTTTGTGCTGTGGTTTAATATGTATCTATTTTGTATCAGCTTGATGCTTCCTTTGGTTGTTTTGTGCAGATCTGTTGTGGGATTTGACGGCTTGAGTCGCCCTATCCCATGGTTTCCAATGAGAGGAGAGTTTTGAGCTCGGGATGTGCCAAAAATTTGCCAAAAATTTTGGAATTTAGGGGAAAAATATTCAACATCAAAGGCGGCGGCTGCAGCTAGGACGATTTTGAGCACCAAGTGAAAGACGGCTTTTAAAAGGCATATGAGCGACATTGTGGATTTTTGATAATTTTTTCGACTGCCGTGCAGGATGCCAGGAGCTGTCAGTCAGTATGGGATGCCAAGACGGACGCGCAGGATTTTTCAGAGGCCGAAACAGAGTCCGGACACCGAAGAGGCAAAAAATTGGTCAAGATTTGAAAAGGTGGACCAAAATTTAAGGCCAAGAGGGGGTGCCCTTTGGGAGAAGGCACCTCCCCTCCCTTAATTTTTCATCAAGTGGCATGGAGATGGCGACGCCATCAGAATGGTGCCGAAAATTTTGCCCCCCCTCACAAATCATGAATGGAGCATCAAAGTACCACTTACAACAGACATTGCTCGTCAACTTCTTCCTCTTCCTTGATCATATTGCCGGTCTTTACATGAGATATGGCTGACTGAATGAAGAGATCAGAATCTAGTCTTTCTCTCTCCTCCCTCCCTCTCCTCTCTATGGGCTGTTCATGTGTACTATCTTGAAGGAGGAATCGGGAAGGAGATTGAAGCAAACGGTGATGGAGATGCTGAAGATTGATGTGCATCATGGGATTGAGAGCAATGGAGACTCCATCCACTTGTCATGCAGTCATTTAATGCATCTCGGGTTTCGTAAAAACACGGTATGACAATTTTTATGAAGGAAAATGAAGTTTTTTTATAGTTTATGATGGTAATGATGTTCTTATTGGATGAAAATTTGTTTGAGTGTTGGTTGCATCATGATTAATTTCTGTTTATCAAAAAATTTTGCTTTTGCAATGATTTACATGCTCTATTTAATTTTCGTAAATCCGAAATGCGGTTTTTAAGCGGTAAAATGATAGTTTTGTCGTTTCGGGTGGGTGAAATGTGTTCATATGGAGGGAAAATGGAAAATAAATTGAATGGTAGTATGTTGAAGTGATTGAAATAAGAAAAATAAAAAATAGCATATTTTATTGACAAATAAATGAAGAAAATAGAGAAAATAAGGGAAAAAATAGAAATACGCCTCACAAAAATAAGAAAAAATATAATGATTGTTTGTGGATGTATGGTAGTGGCAAAGCATGAGGTTTAGCCTCAGTTTGCCCTATCACCTTGTAAAAGTGTGTGATTTATCACTTTTCGTACATCAAAACATGACAAAATGAACATCTACACCTATGCAACGAAAGTAATACCTAAACGTAGGGGATTGGAATGTTTGAATGGTGCGATTTGCGTGTTGATTGTTGCTGATCTTCTGATGCATATCATGACATAGATTTCGTTGTATTTTAATTAAGAGGATAATAGCACGAGTGTTGTCTCGGTGCTATCCTTACATCGCTGCAACGAGTTAGTGAATGAGCATTGGAAAGCCTGGTTGTGCACAACACATTTCTGATTGAAAAATATGTCTAAGCACTTTAGGATCATTCACTTTTGCATGTGCATGTCAACCATGGTATTAGAATACAAAGGACTGGATACATAGTACCTGTTTTCGATGACGATGACCCACACTTGAGTGTGGAAAGGCAACCTAAGCCACAGGATAGAGGTTCGTTTCTTGGGAGATTATTTGGTAAGGACACATGGTATCTCCTGGAATACTTTTAAAATGAAAGAGTGGAGTTTGTTCGTTTATTCTATATGTTGAGCCGTGCATCGAGGGGCTAATCCCTGCAATGTAGGAGAGCTGCAGTGGGACCGTGGTGATTCCACCGAGAGGTTGCCTCACATGTATGTGATTATGGTGGCATTTATTGCCAATGTGTATGGGTTCTCCCTCTGTGGAGTTTATAGAAAGGGAAACGTTGGACTACAAAACAAAAAAACGCATAGATTAGGCTTTAGGACAGTTTGTCCTTTAGCGACAGATAGACGCTCTTGGCCCGCCACGCTGTGTGGGTGTGTTTGTTTGTTATGAGCATGAGGTCTGGCTAGTGTCATAGCCAGTGCCGGCCCATTTGAGGTCCCATCAATTTGTTTGCATTGCCTGATCTTGTTATTATTTTTGGTCGATCTTGTGCCAACAATTTGTTTTTAAATCCCCATTTTAAGACGAAAAGTACAAAATGGAGGATGATTGGGCATTAATTGTGTAGGCATCAAACATTCAGTAGCCACATGGCCATAACTGTGACACTTACCGCACCAAATATTTGATCTAAGCGGGTTTGAGGTCGTGCTACTTGAAGGCTATTGCGCATTAGTAGCTTGCATTGTTATTGAATAAATTTCCTTCAATGGTAATTGAACCTTAGCCATTATTTCCTCTTTTAATTTTCCTAGAGACTTTGCAATAATTTCTACTACTTTACCCTCATCTAAAGTGGATTCATGTAAGCCGGGATTGAGGTATATGGATTTAAAGGTACACTTGCCACATTGGAATTCATCATTGTAGATGGATTCAAGGGAATGATCGCATAAGACACATTCTTAGGCACCCCGCTTGAAAAACTGGCAAGGTATTCCATTCAAGGTTCTTTGAATAGATCCTTCCGTTGTGTCATTGGCTAAGTTTCACTTCTTCCCACCATCTAGCATGTGTTTTAGCATCTACCAACATAGTTGGCCTTTGTAGGCTAACATGCTGATGGACTTCAGGATTAAGTCCGCAATTAAGTCCATGGGATAAATAGTCCAATTGAAGAGCTAAACGATCTTGGAAAATTTACCATTAAAACTTTTTCTAAGAACACTCTTGATAAGGCAGCATAAGTCCCTTTATTTTGCATATTGAGGTTACCATACCATCTAACTGCTTCATCTTTTAGTGTTGCTGGAAAATATGCAACTTTTGATCATCATCTACTATCTCATTTGCTATGCAAATCACCTCAAAATTTTGCATGTGAGCATCAGGACCTTCATCCCACAATCCTCCAAATTGGGTAAAGTCAGCCAACCTTACAAGACTACGAGCCATTGTCTCTTTAAATAACACTCCTAGCCCAAAATCTTGAGTAGAGTCAACCCATGTGATTTCCTTAGACTCCCTGAATAGGGACCTCAACCCTAGACCAAGTATGTTTTGAAATGTATCTCCTTGATGAGGAATCCTAAATAAGAACCGTAATCCAAACTCGCTACTCACTCTATCCACAAAGCCTCCACTAGCTCTCTAAATAATTGGCAAAATCCAAAATTTGACTCTAAGTCCCAATAAATGGATGGTTCATTACTCCCTATTGTAGCATTAGCTTCACTTTTTATAAATTTTCTACTTTGTCTACTCCTCTCTCTAGCAGAACTACTAGTACCTAAAACTACCTAGGATAGGGAAGAAGGTGAGATTGGTGGAGAAAAAAGATACTGGTGGCAGTAGATGGATGCCACCCGACTATCAAAGTAGTAGCAACAACTTTGAAATAAGTAGCTCGATGCATTTATCATCTTCTTCTGCAACTTGTCAAGTGTAATCGTGTGGAGCATTGGCTCTTCATCTTCCCACCATCTCTGCAAGCATAGCTTCAATCCTTTCCTCATGTTGAGCACAAGCATTCCCTTTCATTATTGACCAATTCTCCATAGGGTAGTTTCTCCTTTTGCTCAAGAATTAGACCTAAAATTTCAGCAACCTCTCTCATGTCTTTTGTATCATAAAAAATTTTCAAGCCTCTAAATACATGTATCCAAGGCAACACATCATTCCACTCAGTCCTTCTAAATGTCTGATATGCTATGTGATAATACCAATCAAAGTGGTATGACACACTAATCATATTTATTTCGATTTCATCTATCAGCCCAAAATGTGCCACTCAGAAAACAATGGTTTATGCACATTCGTTATACCCCAACTCTAGGAGGATAATTGTTCAACATCTACCCTTAAATGTGGACCAAAATATTTACCACCCTCTATTAATTTTGTGTCTATTGTCTATTCTAACACTTGCATTTGGCAATCTCGAGGCAAATTCAAAAAATAGTCTCTTAAGAAAGAGACTTCGTAATCACTCATTAACTTCCTGCCAATGTGCCCTAGGATTCAAATATCTTAAGGAGACTCACCACCTATCCGAGTGCACTTGAGTCTTGGCAATCACACCAATAAAATGACATGCCAAAGACCAAGCCACTTTTAATCGAGTTGCCAAGCCAAATCTTAAGAGTTGTTGCACTAGATAAGTGATAAGCGTCATTAATTTCAATAGCTCCATCTAACTTTTCGAGTATTTATGATACTATTTTATCATAGTAGTCCAACTAATAGTATTCAATGCCTATGAATGAAGCAAATCTACTCAATTCTCTTATTTCTATTTTCACTAATCACTTTACAGGTAGATCTCTAGCTTGGCACTAGAATACTAAACCTAGGATAGCAATGGTTTCCATTAGCTGCTAGTGGCCCTCCACTTTTGGTTTTCTCAAGCACCTAGGTAGTATTTATATAAATAAAATGTAAGGTTTCAGCATAGATATTCAAGCTTTCCCTCATTTCATCGTGTTAACAAACTGTAAATTTTGGTGTTGTTGATAATTTTTTATTATTATAATTATTTTCTATTAATTATTATTTAATAAAACATAACAAATTACCAACCTTTAAAAAAATCAAGAATACTCTTACGTCTCCCCCTCAAACTCATATGACATAAATCAGTGTAATACATACACTCTCAATTTGCATAAAATTAGAAAAACCATATTTGATATGGATTTTTTAAAAATAACATTAAGTTATTATTTTTCTCTAAACTTTAAAAATTTTCACTAAAAATTATCCTCTCAACTTTCACATGAGATATCACAATTTTTGTTGATATAAAACATATTTTCCTATTAATAAAGACTAAAATTTTCACTCAAAATAATCATTTTTGAATTTTAAATCATATTAAATATTCTCTAAAAATTCTTAAAAAATTTGGACAAAGTTTTAGTAGTATAAAATTGATTAAAAATATTATTTTAGATAAATAATTACCCAAAAATTTATATATGTAATTTTAAAGCCAAGTTTAACAAATTTTTTAAATAAAATACATTAAATACTAACAACCACTCAAAGTGGAAAAATACACTTTAATGTATTAGGTAAAAATTCTAAACCAAGAAAATTATAACATCACACTACTTATTTTTATTAAACGGAGCAAGCGCTTACTTGAAAACATGCAAGTTGTAATCGTGTCCTCGCAAGCGCATCCTACAGTCCCCAGCTAGGGAGTGAGGTCCATGTAGTCATCTCAAACACAACTCTTCACTTTTATCCCTATTTTCGAAAATTACCCACTTGACAATTACTTTGTTGCAATATGAATTGTCTTTATATGAGCTTAAAGCTTAAGCTATAATTCAAAGCTTAATGGTTATGGTTTCTTCCCATCAATCATGGGGATGAATGAAGGGGGGCGAGACTAATTTGATATCTTGACGATCTATCCACCAAAATGTGCACGAAGTAGAGCGATTCAAAGCCAAGAAATTCTTCTTGAAGCCTGCAATCTGAGTTTGCCCTAGTACATTGAGGCTCCAGATTGATCATAAGGAAAAAATCATAGTGATGGAGGAGAAGAACCATAATTGACATCAATTGAATGGAATTGACTTATTTATGCTATTGTGGACTTCATTTCCACTTCAATTACACCAATCGTATGGCAAATGATGGCACCCTCCATATCTGTCTCTCCTTCACAAGTGACACCTTGAGAAATTTGGCGCCTTTCATTCCTTTTTCTCCTTTCCTTCAAGTCTAATGACCAAGGCTGGTGTCGGAGTGTTTAGGGTCGAGAATCTACCACGAGGGTAAGAGATAGTAGGTTGAAGGGAGATTCAAGGAGGAAAATTGATGAAAGAGAAGGGGCGAAGAAATAGACTAGAAGAATACTCGTAGAGGTGAAGCCTGTCATACCACGAGGGTAAGAGATAGTAGGTTGAAGGGAGATTCAAGGAGGAAAATTGATGAAAGAGAAGGGGCGAAGAAATAGACTAGAAGAATACTCGTAGAGGTGAAGCCTGTCAATTTATTTCTGCAACGTGAGAAGATAAATCCCTTGTATACTAAAAACGTGTATCAAACAGTAGCTTCTTCTCTACTACCCAAACTGCCAATTTGATGCATCCATTGGCTCCGAAAGGGGGTAAAAATATGAGGACACTTGGTCAAAATTCTCCCAAATCACTCCTTCTGCTTCTTCCACTTCGAAGTTTAGTTTGTTGCCTATAAACTGTGATCATGTGTCATGCAATTTTGCCAATCCTTCTTTTTGGATGAAATCCCCCAAAAATAGTTGAAAGCCACTTGCTTTTTTTACATGTCATCCTATTCTAGAAGTTGTCTATAGCTTTTGGATATTTATAAGAAGTAATATCCAAAATATCAAAAATAGGCTAAACTTGTCCAAAAAACTAGTATTTTTGAACCATCCACAATACGAACACCTACACTAATGACTAATATAGCGCTGACTCTCTAGATCAATAAGAAAGCTGAATGAGGATGCACTCTAGAGTTTTTCACACTGTGTCCATGTAGTGGCACGACATTCACCCCCTCTTAAACTGTACATCCTCCAACATGTGCCAAAGTCTTATGGATCTATAGTGTCAAAAGAAGTATCCTCTGTTGAGATATCGAGCTTCACTCGTGATATGCCAGGGTGATTGTTGTGCATTTATGTCACCAACTTGTCAGTTGCAGATGCGGTTGGTACACCACCCATGAATAATAGCTACATGATAGCTATCCTTATCTACTCTAGTTCGTGGCTCAGTTAGTATGCCACCTTAGTTAGTTGAGTTTGGTTTGAGACCCATATATAGGGTTCTTCTATTTCTTTGTAAGAGAGTTCTTTTGGCTTACACAACTAAGAAGAGGAAAACTGTTTTCAACCTCCACCTCTGTGTGTATTCCCCCATTGTGCAAGCAAGAAAGCTACAAGTGAGACTCCTTCCTTCTCTCCCACAATCTTGACATGGTATTAGAGCCTTTTTCATGGTAAGTGTTAGATATGATCAATGCCCCACCCTCATTAGGTGCTACCAATGATCCATGGTGCTCAAAGTTGTAAGGCCCCCATTATGAGGAGAAGCCAAATGTGAGCCCGGACATTGGTTGAGTCCTGACTTGTATATCAGATGAGGTCTATGTGACCGGATGGCAAAAAGGTGACTGTTGTGGGTCTAATCTTTGGGTTAGACGGAGTGGTTAAGCTGGTAGCAACTCGAGGCACATTGCATTGAGTTGCGTGGTAAGGGAGTTAAAAGGGGCCCCTATTGTGGGGTCCGGGGGCCGCGGAAGCGGCCCCTGGCTGGGGGGTCCCAGGGGGGCCAGCGGCCCCCCTGGCGGGGGTCCGGGGGCAGCGCCCCCGGCCCGATGGTAAAGGGAATATTCCCTGGAATATTCCCTGGCCGACTAGTGGAGGCTTATATGGTAGGTCGGTCAGCAGGCCGACCTAACGACCTTCGCGGGCTATAAAAGCTAAACCCCTTCGCAGCCATCTTACACTCATCTTTCACCCAGTCAGAGTTGTTGTTCCAGCTAGCCTTAAGCTCTTCACCTATCTTCTGTCTAGATCGCCATCTAAGCTTCATTCATTGGAAGCGCACGGGTGGACAGAGCCATCTTTGTATCAGTTGTTTGGAGTTAAAGAATTTTACTGATTCTCCTCTTATCTGTTGTGTACTCTCTATCTCTTTCTCAGATTCTGTTCGCTGCGCCGTGTAATATTTTACATGGTATCAGAGCCCAGGGGGCTCTAGAGATCGGAGAGAGTGCAAGAGGCAAAGGCTTCAACAGCAAAGAGAAACGATGTCGACTCCGGGAAGCAGTTCTGGCGCATCAGGAAGCGGTGTAGGAGGTGGTGCTGCTGTACCGGCTATTCAAACACTGAGGATTCGTCCACCAACCTTCAGCGAAGGCAAGTTAGATGGTACAAACTACACCTTGTGGAAGTTCAAAATTACTACTATCCTTGATTCTTATGAGCTTCTGGAGACTGTGCTGGGGACTGACGCAGAACCACAGCCTACCCCCGACCCATCAAATCCTAGTGTGATGATTCCTCCGAATGCAGATCTTCTACGAGCTTGGAAACGAAGGAATGCAGATGCATTGTGTGCCTTAGTTACAAGCTGTTCTGACAGTGTTTTGACTCTGATTCAGCATACAACCAAAGCGTCAGAGGCTTGGAATGTACTAAGGAGTCAGTATGAAACACGAAACCAAACAAGGATTCAAAACTTGGAGAATCAACTAGCAGCGGAGAAGTTTGCTGAAGGAGAGACGGTTGAAGCATTCATCACTCGGATTAAGAATCTGCGCGACCAGATGGCTGGCGCTGGGATACAAAAGACTAGCGAAGAGCTAGCTCGGAGGTGTCTTCGGATTTGTCCACAAAAGTTTGATGGACTAGTAACTGCCCTTAATACTCAGGTGAGACCTCAAGCTTTGACTTTTGAGGAGTTTTGTGCATTATTAATGGAGGAGGAGTTGAGGCTGAAAGCCCGAGAAGGAAGCAACAATGGAGATGCTGCATTCTCTGCCAATGCAAAAGGCAAAGGTGTTTCCTCCACCAAAAATGATGGTGACAAAAAGAAGAAGGGCGGCAAGAAGAAGTTTCAAGGAGAGTGCTTCTACTGTAAGAAGAAAGGACATGCAATTGCAGATTGTCGTGTCAAGAAGGCAGATGAAAAGAATGGTACCCTTAAAAGTAAAGGGAAAGAGACAGCCAATACGGCTGAAGCAGAGTTGGAATTATTCATGGCGACCATTGAGGAAGTGTGCTCCTCGGCGCAAGAAGAATCTACCACTGACTCTTGGGTGTTGGATAGTGGGGCCTCCCGTCACATGACCAACAAGAAAGGTCTATACAGTTCTATGCAGCCTCTACAAGAATCCATCACTGTGACGGTTGGAAATGATGCTAAATGCCCTGCTGCGGGCACAGGTACTATTTCTTTTGTTGCTGCAAATGGTGAAGTCAAAAAGCTTTCAAATGTGTTGTATGTTCCCGAAATCAGGAGAAATCTCTTATCAGTTGCTGCCATAACTGATCTTGGTCATGAAGTGAGGTTCAAGAAGACAGGTGCAGAAATTATTGATAGTGCTGGCACAATTGTTGGCAAAGGAGAAAGAAGGAACAACCTGTATGAGCTAAGTGCTCTTACAGCCACCGCTGGAGTGGGCACAAGTAAGCTTTGGCATGAAAGGTTTGGACACATCGGATTTGCAGTATTGAAGGAGATGCAAAAGCAAGGTATGGTTGCTCACCTACCTACAATAACTGAATTGAAGGAACCATGTGAAGCTTGTATGATGGGCAAGCAACAGAGAAAGGCATTTCCACAAGAAAGCAAGAATAGAGCACATGCTCCTCTAGAGTTGGTGCATGCTGACTTGTGTGGTAAGATGCCTACACAGGCCTTGGGGGGATCTTCTTATTTTATGTTGATTGTCGACGACTACAGTAGGAAGATGTGGGTGTACTTCCTTCGTGATAAGGCTCAAGCTTTTGGTAAGTTTAAAGAATGGCTAATACTTGTTGAGAATGAAACAGGGAAAAGTGTGAAGAAATTTAGAACAGATGGTGGTGGTGAGTTCAACTCAAAGGAGTTTGAAGGCTTTTGCAAGAGCAAAGGGATCAAGCGTCAATTGACGACGCCTCACACACCTCAGCAGAATGGTGTTGTGGAACGCAGGAATCGTACCATTGTGGAGATGGCAAGATGCATGCTAAAGGGCAAGGGATTGCCTAACCATTTTTGGGCTGAAGCTGTTAATACTGCAGTCTACATTCTAAATCGGAGCTACACAAAGGCTCTCAAGGGAAAAACACCTCATGAGGCTTACACTGGTAAGAAACCATCTGTTTCACATTTCAGAATTTTTGGATGTGAATGTTATGCACATGTTCCAGATGAGAAGAGAAACAAGTTACAACCAAAAAGCAGAAAATGTATCTTCTTGGGTTATAGTGATGAGCAGAAGGCTTACAAGTTATATGACCAAGAGGCAAAGAAGATCATTGCGAGCCGTGATGTGGTGTTCAAGGAGGAGCCGCATACAGTGGAGGAGGAGAAGGCAAGGTCTTCCACTTTATCATCAAGCGAAGAAGTAGTCCACTATGAACCTGTCCCGAGAGCTATCCCTATCCTTAAGGAGGAGGAAGCATCATCTTCAGATGATGAGGAAAAAGTTCACCAACCTGACATCACCCCACCGGAAAAGCCATTGCCGCGCTGGGTGAAGCAGCTCTATGACCACAATAATCCTATGCCTGCATCTGTTGAGGAGAAGGCAGACGGACCAAGGAGGTCTCAGAGAATAGAGGAGCAAAGGAGGGCTTCTGCTCACATAGTCAACATGGCCTTGATGGTTGAGATTATGAGAGAAGTAAAGGAGCCAACTGACTTAGAAGAAGCACTTGCAGATCCATCATGGAAGGCTGCTATGCAGGCGGAGTATGACAGCATAATGAAGAATGACACTTGGGAGCTAGTGGATCGGCCAGCAAAGCGGAAGATTATTGGCACCAAGTGGATCTGGAAGGTAAAGTACAAGGCTGATGGTACCTTAGAAAAGTACAAAGCTAGACTGGTTGCCCAAGGATTTTCACAAGTTGAAGGGTTTGATTTTCAAGAGTCATTTGCCCCAACTGCCAGAATGACCACTATTCGCACGGTACTTGCAGTGGCTGCCCACAAGAAGTGGCCAGTGTACCAAATGGATGTTAAGTCAGCGTTCTTAAATGGTGACCTCAAGGAGGAGGTGTACGTGGCTCAGCCACCAGGGTTTGAGGCCCCCCATTCTGAGAACAAAGTGTGTAAACTGAAGAAGGCATTGTATGGGCTGAAACAAGCCCCCAGAGCATGGTACCAGCGGATAGATAGGTTCTTTTTAAACCTAAACTTCAAAAGATGTGCCTCAGATGCTAACTTGTATGTTTACAGGGATGGTAAAAAGTCTGTAGTGATTGTCCTATATGTGGACGACCTTCTTATTACAGGTGACTATGAAGATATGATCAACCAAACTCGAAAGGCTTTGAGTTTTGAGTTTGAAATGACAGACTTGGGCTTGCTGCACTATTGTTTGGGGATTGAAGTCTGGCAAGAGCCAGGAAAGATCTTCATCTCTCAGAAGAAGTATGCATGGGAGATCTTGAAGGCATTTGGCATGACCGAGTGCAAGGAGATAGCTACACCTATGGAGGTGAATGTAAAGTTATCCGTTGAGGATACATCAGCACTAGCAGACATTGGGAGGTATAGGAGGTTGGTCGGCAGTCTAATCTACTTGTGTAACACCAGACCAGATATCAGTTTTGCTGTTGGTGTTTTGAGCAGGTTCTCAAACAAACCTCATGAGAGTCATTGGAAGGCTGGGATGCGGGTGCTCAGATACTTGAAGAAAACTCTTGACTATGGTATCACATACAGTTTCGGAACTTCTCTTGTGGGGAACTGTGACTCAGATTGGGCAGGAGACATTGATTCCAGGAAGTCAGTTTCTGGTTATTGTTTCTCTTTGGGTTCAGGAATTTTCTCTTGGATTAGTAAGAAGCAACCAACAGTGGCATTGTCTTCTACCGAAGCAGAGTACAAGGCAGCTTGTTTTGCTGCATGTGAGGCCGTATGGTTGAGAAGGATTCTATGGCATATGGGAGTGCAGGATGAAGAACCAACTGTGCTGAGATGTGACAATCAGAGTTGCATCGCCATTGCCAAAAATCCAGTGTTTCATGCACGCACCAAACATATAGAGATCCAGTATCACTATGTGCGTGATTTGATGGAGGATGGGATAGTGGAATTGGTCTACTGTCCAACAGAGGAGAATGGAGCAGATATCTTCACCAAAGCACTTACGAAGGATCTGCTTCAAGTTCATCTTCAGAGACTCGGCATTGGGCCGAGGAGATAGTTCACCTATGGGTGGACATTGAGGGGGGGTGTTAGATATGATCAATGCCCCACCCTCATTAGGTGCTACCAATGATCCATGGTGCTCAAAGTTGTAAGGCCCCCATTATGAGGAGAAGCCAAATGTGAGCCCGGACATTGGTTGAGTCCTGACTTGTATATCAGATGAGGTCTATGTGACCGGATGGCAAAAAGGTGACTGTTGTGGGTCTAATCTTTGGGTTAGACGGAGTGGTTAAGCTGGTAGCAACTCGAGGCACATTGCATTGAGTTGCGTGGTAAGGGAGTTAAAAGGGGCCCCTATTGTGGGGTCCGGGGGCCGCGGAAGCGGCCCCTGGCTGGGGGGTCCCAGGGGGGCCAGCGGCCCCCCTGGCGGGGGTCCGGGGGCAGCGCCCCCGGCCCGATGGTAAAGGGAATATTCCCTGGAATATTCCCTGGCCGACTAGTGGAGGCTTATATGGTAGGTCGGTCAGCAGGCCGACCTAACGACCTTCGCGGGCTATAAAAGCTAAACCCCTTCGCAGCCATCTTACACTCATCTTTCACCCAGTCAGAGTTGTTGTTCCAGCTAGCCTTAAGCTCTTCACCTATCTTCTGTCTAGATCGCCATCTAAGCTTCATTCATTGGAAGCGCACGGGTGGACAGAGCCATCTTTGTATCAGTTGTTTGGAGTTAAAGAATTTTACTGATTCTCCTCTTATCTGTTGTGTACTCTCTATCTCTTTCTCAGATTCTGTTCGCTGCGCCGTGTAATATTTTACAGTAAGGAGCTCAAGGAAGCAAGCCAAGCTCGCGGTGTTCTGATAAGAGGAGCAGTGTTGCTTTCATTTTCTGTTTTGGGAGCAAGTCTCTGTAGGCAGCACAATCGAAAAGTGCAGGAGTGCATTGTCTCAGGTTAAGACGCCCTTCGCGGTGAAGCAAGAGGGAAATATATGCTGCGGGAGAGGGGTTTAGCCCTTGGCGACCTTGTTTTTTTTATTTGAGGCCATTTCGGGGCCTGTTTTGGAGGCGGAAGTTTTCTGCACGCACTCAGGAAAAAGCCCTGTTTTATGCTGTGCGACCACTGTTCTACAGGTCGGTGAACAGTTACCACAAAAATTGCATCGTATGCTTGTGTCAGAGACATTGGAAGTTACAGAATCATCCTTGGTTCCTGGTTATGCAAAATCGTCACTAGGAAGTGACTGTGTGGTCAAATACCACTTTCGCCAGTTTTGCAGATTTTCCCTTGTGAGGGTGAAGCTGTGGTTTTTTGCAGTGACAGAATTTTTTGCAGTGTTCTGTAATGGCGTCTGATTCTCTTTCACAGATTGTCACTGAAAAGCTTGACAAGAATAACTTCCAAGCATGGAAGTTTAGAATGACGAATTTCCTTATGGGAAAAGGATATTGGAAATTTGTTGCAGGAAATGAAGAAGAACCAGTTCTTCCTGATGTTCCCAATCAACAGCAAATGCAGTCATTTAAAGCATGGCATGAGAGAGCCAGGAAAGTTATGTACTGGCTGTTTATCAGCATTTCAGACTCTATGATTGTGCATATTCAAGATGCAAGTACGCCAAAGGAGGCATGGGATACTTTGTCAAAAATGTATAGCACAAATACGCAAGCCAGGAAAATGCAGCTCAAGCAAGAGTTGCACAATGTGCAAAGAGAAAGTATGAGCATCAATGACTACCACATGAAGGTGAAGAAGATTGCAGATGCACTTGCTTCCATTGGGTCGCCAGTGGAAGATGATGATTTAGTCTCAGTGACCTTGAATGGTCTAGGAAAGGATTATGCACAGTTCCGAACATCCATTTTCGTCCGTGAAAGATTTCCTAATTTTGAGGAGTTGATTGCTCTTCTAATTTCTGAGGAGCAGAGAAATGGTGGTGCATCTTCTTCAGGAGGAACTTCAAAAGAAAATGTCTTCTACTCAAATGCTGGAAGAGGTAGAGGTAGAGGTAGAGGAGGCCGATATGGAGGCCGTGGTAGAAATCAAAATATGCAGCAAACTCAAGAAAACCAGTTCTATGGAGGAGGACGTGGTAACTCTAGAGGCAGGGGGAGCCAAAGAGGTCGTGGTGGATGGCAAAGAGGCCAAAATGCAAACACCAATGTTGAATGCTACTACTGTGGTAAAATGGGTCATATGGCTAAAGACTACTATAAAAAGCAGAATGACATCATGAATGGAAAACTGCAACAAGGAAATTATGCATCTTCTAGTAGACAGGGTGATGACAGAAATGAGTATTTGTTTATGGTGCAGCACATGAACAATTCTGTGACAAGTGCAAAAGAAAGCAATGATGTATGGTATGTTGACTCAGATGCATCAAACCACATGACAGGTCATGCAGAATGGATGGAGGATGCAAGGAAAATGGAAAAACCAGGATTTGTGGAGACTGGTGATGATACTGCACATCCTATTGTGCAGATTGGAAAAATTCCTTTGTCTATGTAGGATGGAGAAAAGAAATACCTGTCCGATGTATTTCATGTCCCAAATATCACCAAGAATCTGGTTTCTGTTGGTCAAATGGTTGAGCAGGGCTTGCAGGTCAGATTTAATCCTCATGGATGCTTTGTTGAGGATATGAAAAATAAAGGTCGCTTGATAGCAAAAGGAAAGAAGAAGGGCAGAATGTTTACGTTGGATGCGGACATGACTGAATTGAGTGCAGCAATGTTTGCACATGGGACCAGTGTAGTTGCAGATATTGATATCTGGCATAAACGCATTGGTCATGTTAATGTACAGCGGCTAAAATCAATGCAGGCCCAAAATATTATTGCAGGATTGCCCAAATTCAAGGTTGCAGAAATGCATAAGGTATGTGAAGCCTGTCAGTTTGGAAACAGGCAAGGAAACCATTTCCTAGACATGTTCAAGAGAGTGAGAAGCCATTGGAATTAATCCACTCTGATGTGTGGACTACTAAAGCTGCATCTCTTGGAGGCTGTCATTATTTTGTCACTTTTATTGATGACTACAACAAAAAAGTTTGGGTGTATTTTATGAAAAAGAAAAGTGAAGTTTTTGGGCATTTCAAAACTCTTAAAGTTATGGCTGAAAAAGAAACAGGTCTGTAAATAAAATGCCTAAGGTCAGATGGAGGGGGAGAGTACCTCTCAAATGAGTTTGTAAGGTTCCTGCAGGAGCATGGCATAAAGCAGCAATATTCATGCAGTCATACCCCACAACAAAATGGAATTGCAGAAAGGAAAAACAGGCATATTGGAGAGGTATCTCGTGCCATGCTCAATGAAAAAGACTTGCCAGATTTTTATTGGGCTGAAGCAGTTACTACAGCACTCTACATAATGAACAGGACTCCCACTGCAGCAATACATGGAATGACTCTAGAGGAGAGGTATACTGGTAGGAAACCAGATATTTCTCATTTGAAAATTTTTGGTTGCATTGCCTATGTACATGTGCCAGATGAGTTGAGATCCAAGTTGGATCCAAAAGCTGAGAAGTGCATCTTTATTGGTTACTCTCTGCAGCAAAAAGGGTATAGATGCTATAACCCTTCTACTCGTAAGTTTACAGTGAGTAGAGATGTTGTTTTTGATGAGATGAGTAGTTGGTATAAACCAGTAAATGTGATTGATGATGTAGATGCACAAAATGGTAATGCTGCATAGAATTCACATCAGCAGTTACAAAATATTAGTGGACCTGGAGCGTCCTCTAGCAGTGGTTCACATTCTTCGCCATGGATAGGCAGATTGAGATCAGGAGAATCTTCTCAAAGTAATGCAGATAGTGGTATGCAGGTATCACGAAAAGGAAAAGAGAAGGTTGATCAGCCCATGTTTGATGTGAATGCAGGTCACTCTTATGTGGATGGTGAATCCAGTGGCTCAGAACAGAGCATTGACGATGAGTTGGGTATTCCTTCTATTGTTACACCTAGAGTAAGGAAGACCAGGGATGTTTGAAGAGCACCTGGGAGTGAACCTACTTTGCGCAGGTCTACGAGAGCTAGGTATCCTGTGGATAGGCTGAAATATGATGGATTTACAGCCATTCACTATGCATATATGGTCAAAGTGATACAAGAACCAGAACCCACTTCTTTTGAGCAAGCCATGGATGAAGAAATGGATGCCTTGGAAGCAAATGCTACATGGGAATTGGTACCTTTGCCTAAAGGTAAAAATGCAATTGGCTGTAAGTGGGTTTATAAGGTGAAGCACAATGCAGATGGTTCTGTGAGCAGATACAAGACAAGATTAGTAGTCAAGGTGTATGCACAAACATATGGCATTGACTATGAAGAAACATTCAGTCCGGTTGCAAGGATGGCAACCGTAAGAGCAGTCATTGCTATGGCTGCATCAAAGGGATAGTCTTTACATCAGATGGATGTAAAGAATGCCTTCTTGCATGGTGATTTGCAAGAAGAGGTCTATATGGAGCAGCCACCAGGTTATGTGCATGCTATTAATCTTGAGTTTGTTTGCAGGTTGAAGAAAGCCTTGTATGGCTTGAAGCAAGCACCTAGAGCATGGTCTGACAAGATAGGACAGTATCTTGTCACTATTGGCTTTCAGATTTCCAAGGCAAATTTCTCACTTTATGTGAGAAAAACAGAGAAAGGTATTATGCTACTTGTCATTTATGTTGATGATTTGATTATGACAGGTGACAGTGATGAAGATATCCTTCATGTGAAAATGCTATTGAAACAGAAGTTTGAGATGAAGGATTTGGGAGAGCTGCGTTATTTCTTGGGCATTGAGGTGATCAGATCACCAAGTGGGATACAGCTCTTGCAGAGGCAGTATAGATTAGACATGCTATCCAAATATGGGATGATAGGCTGTAATCCTATTTCAGTTCTTTTGGAGCAAAATGTGAAGCTAAGTGCAGATGCAGGTGAGCTTCTAGAAGACCCTACTATGTACAGACGCATAGTAGGAATTTTGATTTATATGGCTATTACCAGGCCAGATTTAAGCTATGCTGTTGGATTGATAAGTCAGTTTATGCAGGCTCCAAGGAAACCCCATTTGGATGCGGCTAGATGCATACTCAGGTATGTGAAGTCCACATTGTAGTATGGACTGTTTTATGTGACTGGGATTCAGATACAACTGCATGGATACACTGATGCTGATTGGGCTGGTAGTATTTCTGATAGACGATCTACTAGTGGATATGTGTTCTCTTTTGGGAGTGCTGCAGTCACTTGGAGCAGCAAGAAACAGCCTACAGTTGCCTTGTCAAGCACAGAGGTCGAGTACAGGGGTGCAGCAATGGCTGCATGTGAGGTAGCTTGGTTGCATAAGCTACTTTATGATATGCATCAGTCTACAGATGGGCCAGTTGTCATTTATTGTGACAACATGAGTAGTATACACTGGGCAAATAACCCAGTCTATCATGCTAGAACAAAGCACATTGAGGTGCATTATCACTATGTGCGAGAGAGGGTTTTACTAGGTCTTATTGATCTAGTTTATGTCAGCACAGAGGATCAGGTAGCTGACATATTCACGAAGGCATTGGGCACAGAGAAGCTGCGCAAGTTCAGAGACCTGCTTGGTGTGCAAGAATTGGGATTGAGCTCGAGGGGGAGTGTTGAGATATCGAGCTCCACTCGTGATATGCCAGGGTGACCGTTGTGCATTTATGTCACCGACTTGTCAGTTGCAGATGCGGTTGGTACACCGCCCATGAATAATAGCTACATGATAGCTATCCTTATCTACTCTAGTTCGTGGCTCAGTTAGTATGCCACCTTAGTTAGTTGAGTTTGGTTTGAGACCCATATATAGGGTTCTTCTATTTCTTTGTAAGAGAGTTCTTTTGGCTTACACAACTAAGAAGAGGAAAACTGTTTTCAGCCTCCACCTATGTGTGTATTCCCCCATTGTGCAAGCAAGAAAGCTACAAGTGAGACTCCTTCCTTCTCTCCCACAATCTTGACATCCTCTGCCATCTCAATGTCCTCATCTTCTACCTCTCCTTCTTCCATATTCTCATGTTCATGATCAATATCCAACTCCTTCAACTCATATGTTCTTCTATTTCTTTGTAAGAGAGTTCTTTTGGCTTACACAACTAAGAAGAGGAAAACTATTTTCAGGCTCCACCTCTGTGTGTATTCCCCCATTGTGCAAGCAAGAAAGCTACAAGTGAGACTCCTCCCTTCTCTCCCACAATCTTGACATCCTCTTCCATCTCAATGTCCTCATCTTCTACCTCTCCTTCTTCCATATTCTCATGTTCATGATCAATATCCAACTCCTTCAACTCATATGTTGAAGACTCCCTACATTTAAAGAGCTTGATATGTTTTCCAATCATTGGAATCCTTAGAGCTTACCCATCCATCTCATCTAATGCATAGGTAGCATTGTAAAAAACAAACCTTACCACATATGGAACAAACCACCACTTTGCCATCTTCCAACTGGCACATTCCAAGCTGGTGTCATAAACCAGCACTTAGTCCCCTTCTTGTGTAGCTCGTGGTCGAAGTCTGTGTCGCTTTTAAAACCTCTTCTTGTACTTGATCCTTGTAGTCTTCAGCTTTTTCATGGCTGTCTCAATGCCTTCAAGCCTTCTTTCTAACTGTCTAATGTGTAGGTAGCAACTCTTCTCTATTCAAACCCTCTTTCCATGGTGTAACACTCCAAGTAGCAATAGTCTCCTCAGTAAGCATGATTGGCTATTTTCCATACATCAATTCAGTAGGCATATACCCTATAACTGCAGTATGAATGATCTTATTAGCCCATAAAGCAAAGGATAACATTCTTGGCCACTCTTTCATCTTGCCCTTGCATGACTTTGCTCATGCCTTAATGATAGGCTAATGACCCCTTTAACTTTTTCCATTTGCTTCAGGATTGTAGGCTAAAGTTAAAGCTAGCTTGATACCTAATCATCAGAAAAGTCACGAGCCTCATCCATATCCAATTCTCCTCTATCAACAACCACTTTACCAACACAACCATACCTACAAAAGACTTCTTCCAATAAGAGCATGCAAACTCCTTGAGTAGTCTTTTTACTAAGACCTCGACCTTCCACTTGATTTGTCAAGTCTTCTCGTGTAAGCACAAGATATCTCATATTCCATAAACATGTAGGCATGATAACCAAATCAACTACCCATTTGTAATGCATAGACAATGGATAGGTCGGTTGCAACCCATCTCTATGCTTTACCATGGAATACATCTGACAGACATTGCATGATTTCACATAATGATCCACATCTTTATACATGTTTTTCCACCAATACTTCTCATTGATCTTGGTAAATGTGCCCCAAACTCCTCTATGTCCACATAATGATTCCACATAATGATCCACATTTTTATACATGTTTTTCCACCAATACTTCTCATTGATCTTGGTAAATGTGCCCCAAACTCCTCTATGTCCAGCCCATAAGCTTTCATGAAACTCATGCATCACCTGTTGTTGAGAAGTCTTATCTCCCAATACACATACTCTCTTTTTCTCTACATGCTTCCATAAATATCCATCTTTAAAAAAAACCCATAAGCTTTCTTTTAATCCTTTTGAATTTAGCTTTAGACCACTTAGCTTTCTTTGTCATGAGGCTGAGATATTGGCCTATTTTTAGTCAATCATCCTCATACCTCTTCCAAAAATTGTATTCTCACTTAAGCATAACATTGATGATGCTTTCTCTCGACTGTGCATCTCTTCTCCATGGCTGTAAGTTCTTTTCTTACTGCTAAAATCCTTGTTACAATAGTTGTACTTGTTGTTTGTGCTATTATGACAGTTGTACCTACATTAATGATAGCTATACTTGCTATTTGCATATGTATACTCGCACTTAATAGTAGTTGCATACTCATTCCTTGTTGTCATAAAGTTGTTTTTAGCACCTATCACATCATCCTCTTCATGTTCCATAAGCTCCCCTTCATCTTCAAACCTTGCTCATGAAAGCATGTCAGCCACGAGGTTTTCTCTACCTGCAATATGCTGAAAATCAAGGTGTGATTTTATATTTGCAATCCACCGTAACATGGCAATATCAAGAGTTGAGCAATTTACTATCATGCCCAATAGAGGTAGACAATCACTCTCTACCACTACATGAGCTCCCATAAAATACTCCCTATCACATTTAAGGGCTGTGACTAGACCCCAAAGATCTCTTTTAACTTGAGAATACCACCATTTCCATTCATTGAGGACCTTTGTTCCAAACTAAATGGCATACCTATTCCCATCAGCATCATCCTGACCCACTGCCCAACCAATGCCAATTGGGCTTGTATCCACGGTGAGAATAATAGGTTGTCCATTCTCATAATTTTCTCTCTTTAGTGTTGGAATTGAAATCAATAAGCTCTTTAACTTCTGAACTACCTTTGTATGTTATTTACCCCACCAAAACTTTTGCCCTTTTCTCAAGAGCTAATATAAACTTTCAAACACATGAGCAAAATGTGGAATCCATATCAAGTAAAAGACACATGCACCCAAAAATCTCCTTACCTCAGATACATTCAAACATGTCTCCCACATCCTGCTTATGGCATCAATCTATACTGGTAAGGGCTTTCTCCCATATGGTCCACACATGTGCCCAATAATGAATACTTCCTCCACTCCAAAAATTAACTTTTCTCCTGACAGAGTCAAATGCACTTCTTCAAGATGTCTCAAAATCATGTCACAATCAGCAATATGATTAGCCACAAATCTTCTACATCCATACTCATTCAACTCTTCATCCTTCTCATAGATATCACATCATTTGATCGGCACGTCATCAAGAAATGGTAAGGCCAAATGAGGAATATACTCCCTCAAAACTTAATGCATAACATTCATCATATGCGCCACTTAATTAGTTGCTCCTTGTAGAAGAGTACACATCCTAACCAATCTAAGTGGTGTCTTCATGGTATATTCTGGCTTTCCAATGCAAGTTGGAATTGATTATATCCTGAATATAAATTACCCATAGAGTAAATTTCCTTGCCTGCAAATGCTTCTGCAAATTTATCTACTATCGGGCCTGATCCAACATTCCTTATGGTGACTTTATTAACTAGTTGTAAATCCAGTATAAACCTCAAAGCACGATTCTTCTTTGGAACAGTAAAACACCGATTTGAATATGGAGCTAAAGAAGCCTCCAAAATCCAAATTTTGATATTCTCATTCAAATCTCCAGCAGCTTAGGCAAATATGCTCAAGGCACTAGAATAGACTTTAAATTCCATGGCACATGAGGTACTGTAAAGATTACCATAAGTGCAACTATGGTTGGATCAACACGTCCAATTTTATCTGGCTGAAATGCGAAGGTTTTTCCATGCCTTGCCAACATCTCCAACAAGAAACAAGCTCTTTTTGTAGGCAAAAGGAAGCTTGCATCACCAATTTTCAGCTCTTGTAAGGTTTTAGTTGTAAATTTATGTCCTACTCTATGTGGATCCCGTAAACTAGGCTATTGAGTCACTTTTTCAGCCAACCTATCACTTTCAGGTGGTAAAGGCTGCTTAACCTTCTTTGCAATTTTTTTGTACTTCGTATCCTTGCTTCAACCCTCTTTTGCAGCCCATAACATTCATGCTTAGCAAACCCTTGAATGACTTTACACATCTCTAAAGTATCAACATAAATAACCTCTTTTTCTGCTATGTTTTTAGCATTAGTTACTACATAAATTTCAGCCATTGTATCATCATCAACCAACCCTAAAAACATCCTTGAAATACCTTCATTTGCAGCCATCAAACCATATGTTTTCAACTCTTTCTCAGCCCATCCTACATATTTCTTTTCAGCCCTGCACATTGCTAAAATATTCTTAAAACTACCAAGACTACATGCTGTCCATTCTTGTAATTCAGACACAATCATAGTTTCCCCCTTTCTTGGAGGCATAATTATCTTCCTCAAGGCACTACCATAGCCTCCACTTATAGTAGTGCTGTTTAAAAACCCTTAAACTCTCGTGCATTAGGTGGCATGGGATTATCCCGTAGCCTATCCCAATTGTGGGGATGATTCACACAAATAATGAGAAACTATATTGCATTTGTATTATCTTTACTCCGAACCCGAGCATATGAAGAACCATCATATAAGGCTTTTGTTTCCAGCCTTGATCTCGAAATATAGGGCTGCCCCAAAAAGGATATTCATCCCTAACATCTCCAATAGTCACAGGTACATTTGAACAAGCCGCATAAAAAACCCCTAATGAATTGTTTGTTGCCCGCATGTGCCATCCCAGATCTACATCAATCCGCTAACCTCCATTCTCATACAAGCATGCCATAACATTTATTTCGGAACCATGATCCAAGAGAGCTATGCAATGCATCTCTCTTTCTTCTCCTTTAACAATTATCTATGTTGTAGCACGAGCCCAATGTGTTCGTGAATAATGACTGCTTGGAATAAAATGAGCATCTTCTTCTTCATGTACTTGTTGATGGACATCCCCATTATACATAGCCTTCTCTCTATGATTGCTGCTACCCATAATACCAATTTTAGCAACAAGCTTGTTGTCTACACTCCCATTTAACCCATTTTCAACATCAACCTACTCCAAATCAGCATTACATGCATCATCATACTCCCTCTGAAGTTGTTTCTCTATGTCTTTGTCAACCTGCATCAATGCTTGCAAAACTTCACCATCAAACTATGTTTTTCTTTCAGTATATCAATGATTGCATCATGAAATTCACGCTTTGCTATTCCAAGAACTTTGCTAAGTGTGAATTCCACTCTACTGCCAAGTATGCAATCTTCCAAGACCTTTTTAAGGTTTGTGGCAGTCTTAAGTTCCGATTGTAACCTGTATAACCGGGCTACTTACCCATTTTCTTCCCTTCTTATTTCTTCTCTTGAGATGCATCCTCGATAACATGCTTAGGTATGGCTTTTTTAGCCTCTATCTACTGCTCCATTTTACTTCATGTTAGATGGGTCTAAAGGGGAAGGACCAGCCGTGTCCTCATCTCTTCTTCTCTTTTCTTCCATAGGAGCTTCTTGATTATGAACCTCAGTCAAATAAGCATAGACTAAAAATGAGTCGACTGGTGCACTCCATCTTGTTCTCCCTCATATACTCTGACTTGCATCAACCAATTCATAATTTGTTGTTTTGCCTTTTTCCATGCAATCTAATGACTGCATCCAAATGCAGATTTTGCTTCAGCCATGCTTCCTTTACGAGCTTCTTCAGTCCTTTCAATTCTCAACCCATATATGGTTGCATCTATGGCAACAAATGATGTCCTTGTTGCCATCTCTTCCAACCTCTTCTATATGCCACCATTTCCAAAATTTGGATCTATTAGAAGACCAGTTTCTATTGCATGTATTTGTTGGGGGTAAAGACACCTCCACCTAGCAGCCCGTGTATTATTACACTGACAATACCCACCAATGCACACTACAGGTGGCGGCTGCCCATCACAGTCACTTATTCTTTATTCTTTTAGTGACAGTTTGAATAAAGGAAGGCCTGGCCACACATTGTGGTTGTTGGAGTTCCCATTTGTGTCTCTCTCTCTTCTTGCTCTTGCTCTCCGCCATAGCTCACTTCCAAGAAAGATTCGATTCTTCTCACATTTTAACTGGTATCAAAGTGAGGCTTCCCAACTTCCCGAGCTTGGTTCATGGCATTCTTAGCTTCCATTCAAATACCTACAGCATTGGGTCTCCTTCCTAGCAGCCATAGCTGACCTTCCCAAGCTCCCGTCACTCCCCGACTTCTCGAGTACCTTCCTGGCCTATTGAGGCACCCTCAGAGCATTGCTACAGAGGTATTGAAGTGTTCTTTTAGTGTTTTTCTTCAGTTCTCAGGTTGCAGTCAAACAAGGTAGCCATAGCTTAGACCCTTGGAGCTTGGATCTTGCTCTCTCATCTTGCATTTGGGAACTTGAGGCTTGTTGTGGGCCTCCCTGGGCACCCCCCCCCCCCCCCCCCCCCGAGCCTCCAACCACTACCATTGAGGCCACGTGGATGCATAGGAGCAGAAGTAGGGATCAACAAATTTGCACCATTTTTTTTGTTATTCTGGACAGCACATTACAACGGCTCACCTACTTCTCATTGATGGCTATGTCATGCTTCTTCGGGCTTGGCGATGCCCTTGGCAATGGTCTCTAACTTTGGTTGATCATTGGCATCATCTTTGGGTTTGATCTGTACATTCCCAAGATTGTTTACAATAGTCCCATAGTCATGCTATGCAAAAGTAACATTGGCATCTAATGCTATGCTTGTTTGGGCACTTCTACTTAAGTGGTTTGGTACCTATTGATGCCCGATTGTTTGGGGGATGCAAGGCACATGTTATGCCATCATTTTGGACTAATTTTCTTGCTCAAAATACTCAATTTTGAACAGTAAATCACTGTTGTACCACAATGGATGAAGCCTATTACCTCATGTTTGGTTATGCCTATTGGTTTTGGGCTATGTCTTTGTGATATGCAATGAAGTATTGACCTTTGGGGTATGACATTGAGCTTGTCTTTGGTTCCGGAATGCTTTTGAGCTTGTATTAAGCTCCAACTTGGTTGTTCTTCACTGGCATTTGGCTTCAATTGGCATGCTTTGGACCGGTCTATGCGTATTGTCACTGCTTGACATTCAGGCCTCTTGCATTTATGATTTGGTCAGATATGGATGCCACTTGGTTTGCCCATGCTTGATAGTTACTTGGAGCTTCATATTCAAATGTATTTGAGCATTTTGGATCTACGGGGCATTACATTTGGTTGTCCATTACATGCTCTTTGAATGCTTTCAAGCTTATGCTTTACGGGTCTGAGATAGCTTGGAATTTATGCTCCAGATGTACCCTACTAGGATTTGGCATGTCTGATGCTATGTATTTGATGTATTAGAGCATTGCTTGCTCTCTTTGCATCTAACTTCACTTCCAATGGGAGCCTCTTAGTATATTCAAATGTACATAGAGTCTTATTTACAAATGAGCTTGAGCTTGTGGGGCAGTTACATGCATTTGCTCTCTTGAGAGCTTTATGTCTGCAGTTTGTCGTGTAGTGGGTTGATTTGATACACCTATTGGGGAAAGTACCTATCTCTGTCTCACAGGTTTGTCAGTTTTGTATGCATCTTGGATAGTTATGTATTGAGCTTCTTGCTCTATTAGTTATGATTGTGCTTGGTCTCTTCTCTTACTCCGAGACTCATTACATGCATGACTTCTAAACCTATGAGATGTCCCTTGTCTGTCAGGTTATTGGTTTGATAGTTCTTGGTACCTTCTTGCCCCTCGAAACTCATTGTTGGATGTATCTTGCTACCTGGCAGTTGCAGTGACGTATGTATCAGTGATTGCTTCATTTTGGGACAGTTTTACATACTATTGTCATTTATTACAACAAGCTGAAATCTGCATATTTTGAGCACTTCTATGAGGGTAATGCTTACTATTTAATGTTATCTTGCTCATATTTGGTGGACAGGTTCTTCTCTTGGTGAAATCCACCCTTTCAACCTGTTTTAGTAGTGATTTTAGTGCACTTTTTGCTAATTACAGCAACATGCAATTTTACTTTTTTGCTTTGCTTTGGGATAGTATGGCTGGTCATTTGAAATATACAACTCTCTTTAACATTGCCAAGTAGGATGGTACCAACTATGGGTATTGGAAGTCCCAAATATGGCAGGTTTTGGTGCAGAAGTTGCATATTAAACCCTTGCATTTCAAAGGTGTCAAACTTGAGGATATGGATGATGATGTTTGGATGGAAGTTGATGAGCTATGCAAGTCTACCATTATTTTGTCACTCTCAGAAGAGGTCCATCATAATGTTGTTGAAGATGAGAATCAGAGCACATGGGATTTATGGGAGAAGATTCAAGAGCTTTATGCGTAGCAGAGTCCTGCGTCACAGATGTATTGGCTGAAGTAGTTAATGGACCTTCACATGGAGGGGACCTCCCTTTCATCTCATTTCAGTCAGTTTCATGCTATCATGAAGAGTTTGTTGTCACAGGGTATTGCGTTCATTGCACCCATTGTTTCTGTTTGGCACCTTGCTTGAATCATGGGATGTTCTTCTGTACTGCCATATGCACGAACAAGCTTGATGGGCTGAAAATTAAAGATATTAAGAGTGCTTTATTGACTGAGGAAATCAATAGGAGAAAGAATTATGCTTCCTGCTCTTCACATGCATTGACAGTTAGAGGTGGCAGAAATGGTAGGCATGATAATGATCACAAGGGTAGGGACTCTCAGAAGTCTAGGTCCAAGTCACGTGATCACAGTAAGTCCCTAGACGGAAGTGAGCTAGGTTTAGGACCCGATTTGGACCGGTTCTTTAAAGCAATGGAACCCATTTTTGGAGTTGAAATATGTCCGAGAGGTGGTAAAGAGCCAATTTTCATGAAAAATCAAACGGTGGCGGATGGTGAGCTAGAGTTTTCCTAGATACATTTCAATGTCAGGAATCCAAGGCAAGTATCGGTTTGTCAAGCGGAGGTCATTTGACCCCCCCATTTAATCCCCACAAGGGTTGGCATTGTAAAGTAGCTATTGGATCCAAGAGCCAAAAAGTGCGTGATAGATTTCGACGTCATGAAGCCAGCCGTTCAGTTGGATCGTGAATCGGAGTCCATTTCCACTCCCAAACAGGCTAAAAATCCTTCCATAGTAGTGTGAAAGTGGTTTTTTTTGAAGTGGACATTTTATAAATGAAATGAAATGAAACTCTAAATAAAAAAAACATGAAAAAACATGTCGTGATGTAGGGAGGGCCGTTTTTTTTATTGATGCCTCCTTTTTTTTGGGATGTATCTGCCTCTTGGATGCTCAATCATGTAGAGAGAGAAGGGGGGATCCTTGATCTCCTGCATAGAGGCACTTCATGTGGCAAGAATCAAGAAGAGGATCGGGTGATGGATGCTTGTCTGGGAGGCACCGGATTGTTCCAAGAGTCTGAGGAGGCTGAAGGCTGAAGTTCTACACTGAAATCCATGACTAGTGGGTTGATACACAGTCCCAATTGAATATTCAAGAAACCCGAAACACGCAAAAAGGTGGCATGCTCTATTTTATGAAAGAATTTTGCTTGTTTTTTTATCATTAATGGTCCAAATGGTGTGCACATTGGCTGAAATTTTATTTCAATGTTTCTTACATTATGGTTGAGGGCTGCAATTAGTGTTATGTAGAACCCGTATTGATTTATAGCAATTATAAATTTTCAAAACCTAAAAAACACTAATTTTGATAGAAATTGATAGTTTTCTTGATTTTGAGTGGGGAAAAATGAGTAGACATGAAATAAAATAAGAAAAAATGCTGAGTTTTAGTTCAAATGATCAGTCATTAAAAAAAACTAGAAAAAATCTATTTTCTTTTAAAATAAATAGAAAAAATAGAAGAAAATGAAAAAAAAAGGGTTTCTTGCGTTGGAAAAAATTGGAAAAATAAGATCTATGTATGCAAATGTCTGATGGGGTTGATGCATGTGGTTAAGCCGCAGTTTGGCCTTGTCCTTTGTGTTAAAGTGCGTATTTATTGTACATACAAAAAATGACATTAAAAACCCCCTATACCTATGCACCACAGCAAAATTTAAACCGTGAGGGGGAGGATGATGTTATACAATAGTTTAAACGTTGAAATACTAAAAACTCTAATTTTTCTCTTTATGCATAACATTTAGGATGTGGTTTATGTGGAAATAATGGATCTAGCAGCATGAGGGTTTGCCTTGTTGCTAGGTTCCTACAACAAAGCATTGCATATTAGCGAAAATTCATTAAAAGGGCTATTTTTGCATGACACGTAGGCTGATTTCAAACCATAATTGTTTGTGCACAATAATCATTCACCATTGCATGAATCATACACATGGTATCTATTCCTGGCATGCATAGCAATTGGTTGAAATATAAATGATCCACGCTGGAGAGAGTAAGGCACCCAAGCTATAGGTCTAGACAGTGGGTCCAAGGGGACAAGTAAGTGAGGATTGATACATTCCTGGAATGATATAATATTGGTACCAAGAGCGGAGTCTGTTTCATATGTGTTATATGTGTTAGCAACGCATCGAGGGGCCAATCCCCAAGGTATAGGAGGGTCACTGTGGGGCCGCGGCAATCAGCTGGGGGTGCCTTCTATGTTGTTATACATGGTGAATTACACCAAAATGTGTAGGGTCTCCCTCTGAGGAGTTTGAGAAGGTTAAGGGTTGGACTACAAAACACGATATAAATGCAAAATGTACGCACGATTGCAGGGCAATGTGTCCCGTAGACACTCCTGACCGCAAGGCCGTGGGGTTGTCTTGTGCATATTAAAGGTCTGGCTAGTGATATAGCTAGTGCCGACCCATTTTAGGTCCCATCAGTGGTGCATCTGCTGGGAGCTACCTATAAGTAGAAGTCTCTGAATCTAGGTCGTGAAGGGACCTATGTTTATAATTTCCATTAGGAGTGTGCTAAGCTAACCATAAAATGGGGTTTGTTCAAGGATGGAAAACCTTGGCTTTCCCTATACAAAAATTATTGATGGACTTAGTTAGTGATGTAGAGCATGAGTCCTCTACAGGAGATAATTTAGGTGATGAGAAGAGTAACCAGTTAGTGGTTACCCCATTCTCTAATGCGATGGCATGGGCATGGGCCGAGGTTTGCCTTGGTGTGGTCTCTACCCAAGAGAAATCATTATAACCATCCATCAACCTAGGGGGCATGGGATCGGTATGTTGGAAGCTATGGCGGTCATGACATCAACAATTGATTATGCTAAAACCGTAGTGCCATGGGAAAAACTCGACATAAAGTGGAGTGCACTTATGGTTAAAACATACCATGTGGTGGGGCATCATGCCAAAATTTTAGGTATCACAAGGATGTTAGAAGCCCTAGCTATAAAGGGAAAACCATTGCTTAAGAGGCATGGTCCCTAGGTCCTAAGTGCTAAGGATAAGCTTGCTTTTGATGAGGGGCAAAAGCTCCTAGATAAAGCCATCATGGAACTTCCTAGGGAGGGGCAAGATGTGGAAGATCCTCTAAGAAAGGATTGGAATGGCATGCTAAGAGCTATAGGACTCCCTAGACCACTCTGTGAATTGGCAGAAAGAGATAGTAAGGATAATATTAACCTCCCTACACCAATAGAGGTGGAAATGGAAGAGATTCGAGACCCTAAGACATTGTGGTTAGGTTATGATTACGAGGATTTTAATGCCCCAGTGTTGATACTGAAGGAAAGGACTAAATGCCCTCCTCCTTATAAGGATCTCACAGTGTTTCATGGGCTAGATAATGAGGATCCAATGGTGCATTTAGGAGAATACGGCCTAACTTGCCTTGCAAGTGGGTTTAATGATATTCATCGGATGATTGTATTCTCAAGTACCCTAAAGGGAGAGGCTAGAAAATGGTATTGGAGCTTTTCAAGGGGGTCTATTAAATCCTTTGAGGAGTTGAGTGATCGATTTTTAGATGAATATGAGAAGAAGGTGCCTATGACCCAAGTTTTAGGGCAGCTGATGCAGATTAGGAAAGAGTCCTATAAGCAAGAGTCTTATCCTTCTGTTAAAGAATATGCTAGATCCTTTGATGATATTCTGAGGTTTTGGCCAAGAAGAGCTACTGCATTGCCAGGTGATGTGCTATGTGAGCTCTTTTTGAGTGGCTTAGAGATTAACATGCGAATCCAAGTGGGAATGCAGAATCCTAAGTCATTAAGGGAAGCAAAGATGCATGCCATTGATTGTGCGGGACATATTCAGAGATGTTGGGAAAACTTTTGGAGTTTTCCCCGATCAGTACAAGTGCATCCTAGCTTCCAACCATTTCTACAAGGAGATAGCTCACTTGTTGATACCAAAGTAGTTTATGAGGGGAACCTTGGTAGCCAAAATCTCCAAGCAGAAAATGGCAATAGTAGGGATAATATACCCCTTGGGGATTAAAATATTCCAAGCCCAGTAAGTCCCATCAAGGCTTGCAATGCTCCCATGAGAGGTAGTTGCAATGACGACATTGATAGGACCATCGGGCCTATGAGTATGAATAAGCGTGCTATGAGTGGTTCTAGTTGTGCTACTAGTAAGGCTCTCGAGAAGCCTTTTCAATTTAGTGATGAATCATGCTTTTGAGTAGATGCTATTCCTTTTAGTAAAATCATGGTTCCTATGGCTAAGCAGTTGCAGAGTGGACAAAAGCAAGTAAAGACCTCTTGTATGAAGAAGATGCATGATGCCAAAGGTCCACTTGTACTAAATAGAAGTCATAAGGATGTGAGGCCATCTGGCTATAGCAATAAATCCATAGTGAGTCCATTGGGCCAATGTGGGCAATTGAGGTAGCCTAAGAATGTAAGAAGGGATGTGAGATGGGTTTGGAAACCCAAGATCTCTCAAAATGTGGTTGGTACATTAGATACAAGGTCAATAACACCATGTGGATATATTGTGATCAATTCCCATGTAGGTGTGATAAAAGGCCATAATGATACATTTGACAATATGCACCGCCCTAGGATACAGTCATGTGATGGGTCTTGGATTGAAACCCTACCTAATTTTGGTTGCAACACTGACTTATGTCAAAACCCAAATAGGGAAGGTTTGAATGATCACTAAGTTGTGATTCTTTCTGCTGAAGGAGCCTCTAAGCTACTTGAACGACCGGTTCATTTGGATGACAATAAATGTGGGACATGCGAGCCCAATGATGTCATTCATCGAGCCAATGGTATCCAGCGAAGGATAGGCCATATCAAGGTTCTATCAGTAGAAAGGTTTGGGTTAGTGGATTTGCAAAAGCCTAAGATCAAGCCTTGAGCTATGTGGCATGAGTAGCATGAGGCTAGTCCTCATATTTTATGCTATCTTTGGTATCTTGACTAGTATGATAGGATGTGGTGTATATGCCAAGAAGACAATGTATTCGGAAAGGAGACGAAACCACCTGGAATGGCCAGAAGAAGCTCCTTCACAGCAAAGTCTCCCTCCAGTGACTTCATCAACCTGTATGATGCAATCACTACAACAAAAAACCATTAATTTTACCTGCACGAAACATATGAATGGCCCTCTTGGCCTAAAGAAATAGCACATTTCACTGCAAACTAGCTAGTCCTCTTGGCCTAAAATGGATAGGTCATTCTAATCTCATGAAGGTCTCATGGGTCTACATGAAATCTTCAGTAATAGGGGTTCATTGAGTTCATTGGCATAGCATACTATAGAATCATTGTTGGAAGGGTAGAGTAATTGGGTTTATGGAGGCTCAAGATATTGGTCTTGTTGCATTATTTCAAGATATGTATGGTGTGAAGAACTTAAGCTACCTCTTAATACTACTTGATAATTCTTTCCTTGAAATCATAAGTCACTACTTTTATGTTCTTAACTTCTCATATGTTTTTTAGATTTTTACTTATTCTCTCCTATTAGACATTTTTCCTTCAAATATTATTGAGGATCAATATTTGGGAAGCTTGTATGGGACATACAAAGCTCTACATGTGTATGGGATATACAAAACTTGTATGGGACATATAAAGCTTGTATGAGACATACAAAGCCTATTTTCAGCCAATCATCCTAATACAATTCTTCCAAGAATTGTGTTCTCACTAAAGCATAACATTGATAATGCTTTCTCTCTATTGCCCATCTCTTCTTCATGGCTGTAAGTTCTTTTCTTACTATTGAAATCCATGTTACAACAGTTGTATCTGCAATAACAGTATATTTATTCCCTACTGTTACAAAGTCATTTTCAGTACCTATCACATCATCCTGTTCATCTTCCATCAAATCCTCTTCATCTTCAAACCTTTCTCGTGAAATCATGTCAGCCACAAGGTTTTATTTACCTGCAATATGCTGAAAGTCAAGGTTAAGTGACTTTATATATGCAATGCACCATAACATGGCAATATCAAGAGTTTAGCAATTTTCTATCATGCCCAATAGAGGTAGACAATCAGTCTCTACCACTACATGAGCTCCCATAAAATACTTCCTATCACACTTAAAGGCTATCACTACACCCAAAAGCTCTCTTTTGACTTGAGAATACTGCTATTGCTGTTCATTGAGGAGCATTGCTCCAAACTGAATGGCATACCTATTCCCATCAGCATCATCTTGACCCACTGTCCAATAAATGCCAATTGGGTTTGTATCCACTGTGAGAATAATAGGCTGACCATTCTCATAAATTTCTCTCTTTAGTATTGGGGATGAAATCAATAAGCTCTTTAACTTCTAAACTGCCTTTGTATGTTGTTTTCCCCACTAAAACTTTTTTCCTTTTTTCAAGAGCTAATATCAATTTTCAATCACATGAGAAAAATGTGGAATCCAAATCAGAGGTGTCGCAATCAACATCCTTGACACCTCTAGTACCGTCCAAGCACCTAAAGCCTAGGCTTGAGGAGAAACCTCTCAAAGATATGGCAAAGGAGATGGCACATCTGACCAATCAACCTAGCAAGGATGTCCTACAGGTTTCAGCTACATCCCATGAGGACACACCAAAGAAAGAGAAATTGAGGCCCAACCAAGCACATCAATGGTTGACCTAGTTCAGCATTTTGAGTCTTTAAGGGATACACCTTCATTGACCAAGAAAAAGAGGAGAAAATAGCAAAAACAATGGTAGTTACAAGTGGTTGTGGAAACCAAGAAAATGGAGAGGAAGAGCAAGGAAGGGCTTGGGAATAAAGCATCGAGTCCACCCACTAAGGAACCCATTGCTATCTCTCCTAACAATGGTGAAACCTCAGACACATCCGTGTGTTTTGATAAGTCAAAGCAACCATTACCATCAATGGTTGCTTGCAACAATCTTACTCCCGAGATAATACTCTTGTGATCTTTGCTAAGAACATGTAGTTGAAAGCTCTATTAACATCTTCAAGAACTTGGCTTGAAACCTTCAACCCTTCTCTTATCTTTAGCATCTCCGGAGTCTAAGCTCTTGAGCCCCCATACATTCTTCTCTCTCAAACCCCTGTGATTGACCATGAAGTACCTCTTGAACCTTTAAACATTCACTATAATCTACTTATCTCTTGAAGACACATCTCTATCTATCTTGTCCGGTTTTCTTCCCAAACCCCCTGTGGTGACCTTCAACCCTATGCACTACGATAGCGCTATCCATCTCTATGAGTGTAGTAAGCTTACCTTCATGCTCAATTGAGTTGCCTCCTCTCAAAATGGCTAAAAGCTACATGCTTTCTTTTACATGTCATCCTAATCTAGAAGTTGTCTAGAGTGTTATGGATTTTTTACAAGAGATAATATCTAAAATATAAAAAATTGACTAAAACTTGTCCAAAAATCTAATATTTTTGAACCAAGGATACTAACACTAATGTCTAAAATGGCATTGGCTCTCTAAATTAATAAGAAAGCTGCACTTTAGAGTTTTTCACATGGTGTGCGCGTAGTGGCACTACAACAGGCTGAATCGAACTTCAACCCCTATAATTCTAATCTGCTAGGCCAAATTTTGATTTTTTTTCAAAATTTTAACTTGTAGACCTTGAAACTGACCCGAAGACCATATAGAGCCGATGTTAAGACTTCAAGCTCGATCTGCTCTCTTTGGTATGACCATACCCGACACTTAAGTTGTCCAGCTGTACCACACTATGTGGATATTAAATAAGTTGGTGCTTAGGAGTTTACTGCTTTGGTGTGAATGGTCCTTTGTGACCTTAGGTTGTACATTCACTATGTTGTGTGTGGAATGATAATGGAAGAATGAGAGAGCACTGATAATGGAAGAATGAGAGAGCACTCGGCTCTGACTCTTGCTTCTTCACTCTTGTCTCTATCTCTGATTCTTAACATGGTATCAGAGCACCCATGACTGGGCTCTATGGAGTGCATGTGGGAAGAAGATCTGAAGACTGACCTACCAAGGTTGAAAAGAGAAGAAGGGTTGTCTACCATTGTTTTTGTGAAGGTATGCATTTTGGTCAAATGGAGTCTATGCTTCATGTTAGTGTTTGAGGCTTATGTGGGAGCTTTGGGGAGCACTCTTGAGCACATCTAAGTGTTCGTCTTCATCATCATCAACATTTGCTGCCTATTGAAGACATTACTATAGGTTGCGTGTTTGCGTCAGGATAGAAGGCTGCCTCTGTTGGCTGAAAATCAAGCCATTGATCATCTACAAAGTGCTATAAAGAATGTTTGCACTCTTTTGAAGGTATTTGAAGACTACAAGAAGCTATTGCTTGTGTTGGACCTCTGTTATGAGCTGGAATTAGAGTACACAAATTTGTAAAATAGTCCTGAACTATTGGGAAAGTGAAAGGATAGCTTGCATTTGATCATCATTGAGCTACAAAAGCTCCTGGTCATGCCCAAAAGCATCAACAAGATCTAGACATTTGCTTGGAGGCCGTATGTACATGTTCTCATGTGTTGGAGCTGGTTTTTTATGACTGAAATATTCTATTCTTGAAGCCATTGACAGGCTGAAAACCTGTCATTGAATGCGGGCAGTATGCATCATCTTCTACTGAAGCATGTTATGACACTGTTGATCTCTAACAATTGTATGCTATTGGGAATATGTTTGGGAATGCTTGGAACATTGAATTGGGCATTGAGCATGATTAAAAACTAAAATCTAAAGTTGAAATTGAATGCATTTACATTTTCTTAGCTCGGTACAAACTGTAAATGCAATGTATGCCACTAGCTATTGAAGACAGCTTGTCTATGGGTGCCCATATGGTCATGCAGTGACCTTGATACTTCAAAGTGGATGTATGGTATGTTTTTGAGCTATTTTGGAGCTAAAAAGGCTTGATTTTGCTGAGTATTTGCTGACTGCAATCTGTGAACAAGTTATTTGACAACCATACTTGCTGGTTATGCACTGTTTTGTACCCGTATGCTTATGTCTAGACTGCCACATGTACTAGCAAATATTATGGAGGGTATGTATGACATGTATACACATTGATTTTGGCCTTGAAATTACTACTGGTTACTCACAATTTATAGTTTTCAGACTGTATGTATTTACTCTGGCAATGAGGTTGCAGGAGTTTAAGCTAAAGCAACTACATAGCATATGTATTGAGTGTTATACCTATGGGTTAGACCACATGTTTGTGGATGTTTTTGAGGTTGTAAAGAGCTGAAATTTCCTGGGTTTTTACAGAGAATAGCTGCAAAAAACTGTCATAAATAGTCAAGGATTGAAGTTGGTCAGAGTGACTTGTTGGCTTGCAGGAAATCAAGTAGTGTTGACATCATGGCAAATACAAAAAGAACCGACAACATAACCCAGATTGTCGGGGAAAAGCTTGACAGTAACAATTTTTCCATATGGAAGTTTCGCATGGAGAACTTCCGCATGGAAAACTTCTTAATAGGGAAAGGCTACTGGGAGTTGGTGACTAGAGCAGAAGCTGAACCTGAGCTCTTAGAGTGACCTACGGCTGATCAAAGACGACTACACAATGAGCTTGGATAGAAAGAGCTTGTAGAGTGTTGCACTGACTGTCTCTATGTATATTAGATGCCATGGTAATGTAGACAATGAACTGCATCTCTCCTAAGAATGCATGGGACATTTTGGTCAAGTACTATGGCACAACCACAAGTGCCAAGAAGATACAGTTGAAGCAGAAGTTCAACAACATGGAGAGAAAGAGCAGATCTATACATGATTATGTCACGAAAGTTACAACCATTGCGGATCAACTGGCATATGTTGGTTCACAGGTTGAAGATGAAGACATGGTTGCTATGACTTTGAATGGCTTGGGGGCCGAGTATAAGTCTTTTGACACTTCTGTGTTTGTGCGGGCTGAAATGCTTGATTTCAATGAGCTGGTTGCATTGCTTATCCATGAAGAGGTTAAGCTTGGCTTGGCTACACGATCTAGCAGTTCTAAAAACAAGGATGCAGTTTTCTATTCCAATCAATGCGGCCATGCCAGCCATGGTAGAGGCTATGGATCTGGTAGAGGAGGCTATTAGAATGCATCCTATGGCAATAACAACCAGCATGTATCGAATGCAAGAGGTGGTAGAAACTTTAGAGGCAGGGGGGAGATCTAGCCCTAGAGGCAGAGCCTCCTGGCAACATCAGCGCCCATCTGACAATCCCAATAGGGATAAGGATTCTCACTACTGTGGGAAGTATGGCATATTGCCAAGGACTACTGGAAGAAGCAAGGCAATCAGAAAGGCAAACAACATTGACACTTTGCTACATCTAGTTAGACAGATGATACTTTAGGAGATAGATTGTTTGCCATGTAGTATGTAAAAGATAGAGCTGCTAAAAAATCCAATGATGATGCAGTTTGGTACATTGATTCAGGGGCATCGAACCACATGACCCCTCACGATGATTGGTTTATTGATATGGTGGCTGAAAAACATGGCTATGTCTGTATAGGTGATGACACGCAGCATAGCATTGAGCATAAAGGCAAAGTGCCTCTTGTGGATCATGATGGCAAAAAAATTTGCATGATGTATTGCATGTTCCTTTGATTACGAAGAACTTACTGTCTGTCGATTAGGTGATGGAGCAGAACTTGCAGGTTAGATTCAATAAGCATGGTTGCTTTATTGAAGAGTTTGGCAATGGATGCAAGTTGATAGCTCATGGTCACAGGAATGGCAGAATGTTTACTCTTGATGCTACTTTGCCAGAGCTAAATTCAACTATGTTTGCCCATGGTTCTAGCACTATTAGAGATTTGGAAATTTGGCACAAGAGATTGGGGCATGTAAATTTGCAAAGACTGCAAATTATACAGAAAAAACAGCTCGTTACAGGTTTACCCAAGTTCCAATACTCAGATATTGTTCATGTATGCGATGCTTGCCAATTTGGTAAGCAATCAAGGTTGCCATTTGTCAGGCATCTAAGGCAGAGTACACGTCCGTGTTGCAGTTAGTGCACTTTGATGTTTGGGGGCCAGCCCATAATGCATCTATGGGAGGGTCAAAGTATTATGTGACATTCATTGATGATTACAGTCTCTATACTTGGGTTTACATTCCGAAGACAAAGGATGAGGTGTTTGTTGTTTTTCAGCAGTTTAAAAAGTAGGTTAAAAAGGAATTTGACTGCTATATCTCTTGCTTGAGATTAGATAGTGGTGGGGAGTATGTGTCAAATGAGTTTGACAACTTTTTGGCTGAAAATGGCATACGTAGGCAGCTTACCTGCAGCTACACTCCTTAGCAAAATGGGGTAGCTGAAAGAAAGAACAGGGACTTGATAGAAGCTGCTCATGCCATGATGAATGAGAAGAAGATGCCGCTCTATTATTGGGCTGAGGCTGTTATGACAGCCATGTATATCTTGAATCGGACTCCCACTGCAACTATTCATGAGATGACACCATTTGAGAAGCTGTATGGCTATAAGCCGGATGTAACTCACATGAAAGTCTTTGGTTTTCTTGCCTATATGCACATTCCAGATGAGAAAAGAAAGAAGTTGGATCCAAAAGCGCATAAATGTATTTTCATTAGATATTCGCAGGAGAACTGGCTGCAGTGTGATCGGATATGCCTTCTACTCATGTATCTACAATTTACTCGCAGAGCATTGCTATGACAGGTCCTAGTGGTCAGACAGTATCCCCATGGACAGGGAGATTGAGGAGCTCACCGTCCACTGACACCAGTATGTCAGTGAGGGGGAGATATGATGTCTTGGATAGCAAAGGAAAAGAGAAAGCTACTGAGGATGCATTTGGTATGATGACACCTGGTAGAATGACTTCTGGATATGAGTTTGCTGACACTTTAGACAGTGAACTTGGTATTCTGACTGTCTATACGCCTGGCACAAGGCAGAGCAGGTACATTCTGCCTCATGAGAGAGGGAAATCGAGCAGTGCACCAAATAGCCTAGACGCTCATAGAGGGTCAGATACCCTGTTGATAGGTTGACGTAGAGTGGCTACTCTGCAAAGCATTATGATTACATGACAAAAGTGATGGAGATCAAAGAACCAGGTACATATGCTGAAGCAATGAAAGATGAGAACTGGTGTGCAGCTATGGATGAAGAAATGAATGCCTTGGCTAAAAATAAGACATGGGATCTTGTGCCACTGCCTGAAGGGAAAAAGACCATTGGCTGCAAATGGGTCTACAAAATCAAATGCAAGTCGGATGGCAGTGTGGAAAGGTACAAAGCCAGGCTGGTCACAAAGGGATATGCCCAATAGTATGGACTTGATTATGAGGAAACATTCAGCCTTGTTGCCAAGATGGCAACCATACGCATTGTGATTGCTTTGGCTGCTAAAGGCTAGAAATTGCACAGCAGATGGATGTTAAGAATGCATTTCTTAATGGTGACTTAGCAAAGGATGTTTATATGGTTCAACTTGAAGGGTATATTCACCCTGATTTTTAGCATTATGTATGTAAGCTGAAAAAAGAATTGTATGGGCTAAAGCAGGCTCTGAGAGCTTGGCATGCTAAGGTCAATAACTACTTGCAGAGATTGAATTTGCTATTGGTAGGGCTGATCACAATCTGTTTACGAAAAAGACAGACAAAGGCTTGGTAGTGCTGGTTATCTATGTTGATGACCTAATAATCACAGGTGATGATGATTTGGGGATATAGCATGTTATGCAGATACTGAAATCTGAATTTGACATGAAAGATCTAGGTAAATTTAAGTACTTTTTGGGTATTGAGGTGATCAAGGCTGAAAATGGTTTATGGCTAATGCAGAAACATTATGCCATGGAAATGTTGAAGAAGTATGGCATGGCTGAATGCAAACCATTGGATACACCTCTTGATCAAAATGTCAAGCTAGACATGAGCACTGGAGCTGAAGTAGAGGATGTGACTATGTACAGACAGATGGTTGGCAGTCTGATTTACTTGACCATCACTAGGCCTGACTTGAGCTATGCTGTAGGGATCATAAGCCAGTTTATGCAGAAGCCCAGAAAGTTGCACTTGGATGCAGTTAGACGAATTATGAGATATGTTAAGTCCACTATAGAGTATGGGCTGTTTTATGTCAAAGATAAGCCCTTGAAACTCATTGGATACACGGATGCAGATTGGGAAGGATGCCCATATGACCATAGATCTATGAGTGGATATGCTTTTGGATTTGATAGCGGTGTGATTAGTTGGAGCAGCAAGAAGCAGCCTACGGTTACTTTGTCGAGTGTACTGAGGCAGAGTACAGGGGCGCTACATTGGCAGCATGCGAGATTTCATGGCTGCTCAAGCTTATGGCTGATTTGGACATACAGGTAGATGCTCCAGTGAAGTTACTATGTGATAATCTGAGTAGTGTACTCTTAGCCATGAATCCAGTATGTCATACTAGAACGAAACACATAGAGGTACACTACCACTTCATCAGAGAGATGGTTCTTGCAGAACGAGTTGATCTCATGCATGTAAAGATTGATGAGCAGGTTGCAGATATCTTTACCAAGTCCTTGGGTAAAGATAAGTTCAGTGTTTTTAGACAGTTGCTTGGTGTGCAGATGTTGTCTTGAGCTTGAGGGGGAGTGTTAAGACTTCAAGCTCGATCTACTATCTTTGGTATGACCATACCCGAGACTTAAGTTGTCCAGCTATACCACACTATGTGGACATTAAATAAGTCAGTGCTTAGGACTTAACTGCTTTGGTGTGAATGGTCCTTTGTGACCTCAGGTTGCACATTCACTAAGTTGTGTGTGGAATGATAATGGAAGAATGAGAGAGTACTCGGATATGACTGTTGCTTCTTCACTCTTGTCTCTGTCTCTCTGATTCTTAACAGCCAAAAGCATATCATAGATCTATCATTGATCTAAAATCTAGAGCAAGTAGTGCAAAACTTGGCTACAAACGGTCCCTCAAATTGCACATGATATTTAGCATAATGGCCTTGAAGGCCGGGGGGGACTATTCCCCTTGCCCCCTCTGCACCTCCCCCAAGTAGGTTCAAGAGAAAATGCATGCCATGACATGTCCTTCCAATTAGATCCTAGTGTAGTAATGGCTCTACATAAGCATAGATTCTCAGTTGCAAAATAGCAACCAAAAGCCCATACCCGAACAATGACAAACAAATACCCTAGAACCTCAATGGGCCAATCTAGCCAACAAGGACAACAAGGCCATGTTGCATTCAGATTGCATCTAGTCAAAGTGGAATGAAACAACATCAAGCTAAAACTGGGAGGATGACTAGAAATGACAGTCCTAACGATAGATGCACCTTGAATGGCACTACTCAAATGACCCAAGACATCAGTAGAGAATCCACATCTGGTTGTGCAGTCAGGGACTCAAGGGCATGTATGAGAAGGATTGAATTTATAAGCCAAGACTTGGAGGATGAAGACGTAGTACCACCTGCTTATCTTGTTAGAAAGTAGAGTTGCAGCATTGGAATGTGTGCACAAGAGGGAGAAAGAGGCTCAAAGTACAAGAATAAATTCTTGTTTATTAAGTTGCTCAAGGTACAACTTGGGTACACTCTATCTCACACTTGATAGTGACACATAGGCTATTTATATAGCCTCTGCCAAGCTAGGGTTAGGGTTTCCCCTGCCCCTAAGGCTGTTCACACCCATCTGCCCTCATACTCCCTTGCTTATAGTGGATTCCTATGCCTATCTTCTAACACCCCCCCTCAATGCCAAGGTGGCATTGGATTACAAGGCATGTAAGATGTTCCCCCTTCCCCGGGATGCCTTTATAAATCATGCTTACAATAGTGTTTTAGGTAGATCATTTAAAGAGTCAAAATAGTCAATCTTCGGATGGATTGGAGGCATAGTTGGCCACCAATTCTTTGGGCACATCAGGAGTGTTGGGGCATTTACTAGTGATATGCCCTGTCTTCTTGCATTTGTTACATTTCATTTTCTTGGGATACTTCTTCCAACAGTTGTTTACAAGATGTCCTTTTTTCTTACAGAAAGAGCATCTAGTGAGAGCTGTATGTACCAATACTTGATCACGGGAAGTTGAAGATGCTTGACGGTTGCTGCTTTCTTTGTGGTTCCTCTTTTCTTCATCCAAATAGGATTGGATGGTACTTGCCAATGTAGGATCTCGAATGTTGGTGAGAGTGGTTACAAGAGTAGGAAACAACTGTTTTACAGCTTTTAGGAGAATAGAAATAGCATCTTCTTCATGTATTGGAGCTTGTACAAAGGCAAGATGTGCCATAAGTCCCTTTATGCGAGAGATGAATTTTCCCAAATATTCTCTTGATCTATATTCCAAGCTAAAGAATTCAAATTTAAGGAATATCTTAGTATTTTTACCAATGGCTCCATAGAGCTTTTCAAGCTCACCCCATTTTTCTTCAGCAGTGTTTAGTTGATCAACATGATGAATCAGGGACTCATATAAGTGTAACATTATGATTGCTTGGGCACGTTGGTCATCATCTACATCAACCATATTTGCAGAGTTTACAACTCTAATGCCTTCAATAAGCGGCCCATACCCTCTCTCCATCATTTTGTACTTTATAAGTACCTGCCATGGATGGAAATCTTTGCCATCAAACTTTTGAATTTGAGGACGGATATCAGCATATGTTGTGGCTATTGGGAAGGTCTTACCACTTGTTAGGACAAGGGAAGTGTCTAATCCCTTACAAATTTTCCACTGAATGTGGAAGCAAATCAAACAATTGAAATCAAAGTTGCAATGAGGAGAAAGGCTGAAAATCATACAGATGTAATATTTCAAGGTATGACTGTGGTGGTCCTTTCTTATGTGCAATCTTCTTCTGAGGTTTAATAGTCTTTTTAGGTTTTAATGAAGTAAACCTAGACTGGACTTCCGGCTCCTCCTTGTGGTATAGCAGTGGATGAAGCTTTTGTTGGACAAGGTTGCTCTATGATCTCAATGCTTGTTGCTGATGATTCGGAGGAGAGTACAATGACACTCATTCTTTTGATTTCATTGACCAGTGTACTTGAAACAAGGTCACTCAAGATATGCAATACACTTCTAGTGCATGATCGTCTATGTGTTTATAATTGTACACATAACCTTACAACAATATAAGAAGAGGAAGTTGACAAAATAACACTCACTAGATTTAGTAAATACCCAACAAGAAAATGATTGGATGATTAATGATTAGTGTTTAGAAACACTAATGTCAAGCTTAGTGAAATGCTTGAATGAAAGCAAGTTGGAAGTCGACTTGCGAATGCACTTAGTGGTGTCCATCGAGCATGTCTAAGAGCTTTTAGATTTCAAATAAGCTTCAAAGAAGATGCTTTAGTGATTAGAATCACTGTTTAATAAAGCTCAGAGTGAAAAAGGTGAAAAATGCCAAGCTTAGAGTTTACTAGCTATGGATACCACAGGATACACAATTTGTCAAGATTGTGGGAGAGAAGGAAGGAGTCTCACTTGTAGCTTTCTTGCTTGCACAATGGGGGAATACACACAAAGGTGGAGACTGAAAACAGTTTTCCTCTTCTTAGTTGTGTAAGCCAAAAAGAACTCAAGTACATAGAAATAGAAGAACCCTATATATGGGTCTCAAACCAAACTCAACTAACTAAGGTGGCATAGTAACTGAGCCACGAACTAGAGTAGATAAGGATAGCTGTCATCTAGCTATTATTCATGGGCGGTGTACCAACTCCATCTGCAACTAACAAGTCGGTGACATAAATGCACAACGGTCACCCTGGCATATCACGAGTGGAGCTCGATATCTCAACACTCCCCCTCGAGCTCAATCCCAATTCCTGCACACCAAGCAGGTCTTTGAACTTGTGTAGCTTCTCTATGCCCAATGCCTTCGTGAATATGTCAGCTACCTGATCCTCTGTGCTGACATAAACTAGATCAATAACACCTAGTAAAACCCTCTTCCGCACATAGTGATAATGCACCTCAATGTGCTTTGTTCTAGCATGATAGACTGGGTTATTTTCCAAGTGTATACTACTCATGTTGTCAAAATAAATGACAACTGGCCCATTTGTAGGCTGATGCATATCATAAAGTAGCTTATGCAACCAAGCTATCTCACATGCAGCCATTGCTGCACCCCTGTACTCAGCCTCTGTGCTCGACAAGGCAACTGTAGGCTGTTTCTTGCTGCTCCAAGTGACTGCATCACTCCCAAAAGAGAACACATATCCACTGGTAGATCATCTATCAGAAATACTACCAGCCCAATCAGCATTAGTGTATCCATGCAAGTGTATTTGAACCCCAATCTCATAAAATAGTCCATACTGCAATGTGGACTTCACATACCTGAGTATGCGTTTAGCCGCATCCAAATGCAGTTTTCTTGGAGCCTGCATAAACTGACTTACCAATCCAACAGCATAGCTCATATCTGGCCTGGTAATAGTCATATAAATCAAACTTCCTACTATGCATCTGTACATAGTAGGGTCTTCCAGAAGCTCACTTGCATCTACGCTCAGCTTCACATTTTGCTCCAAAGGAACTGAAATAGGCTTACAGCCTGTCATCCCATATTTGGATAGCATGTCCAATCTATACTGCCTCTACAAGAGCCGTATCCCACTTGGTGATCTAATCACCTCAATGCCCAAGAAATAACGCAGCTCTCCCAAATCCTTCATCTTAACCTTCTGCTTCAACAACATTTTCACATGAAGGATATCTTCATCACTGTCACCTGTCATAATCAAATCATCAACATAAATGACAAGTAGCATAATACATTTCTCTGTTTTTCTCACATAAAGTGAGAATCTGCCTTGGAAATTTGAAAGCCAATAGTGACAAGATACTGTCCTATCTTATTAGACCATGCTCTAGGTGCTTGCTTCAAGCCATACAAGGCTTTCTTCAACCTGCAAACAAACTCAGGATGAATAGCATGCACATAACCTGGTGGCTGCTCCATATAGACATCTTCTTGCAAATCACCATGCAAGAAGGCATTCTTTACATCCATCTGATGTAAAGACCATCCCTTTGATGCAGCCATAGCAATGACTGCTCTTACGGTTTCCATCCTTGCAACCGGACTGAATGTTTCTTCATAATCAATGCCATATGTTTGTGCATACCCCTTGACTACTAATCTTGCCTTGTATCTATTCACAGAACCATCTGCATTGTGTTTCACCTTATAAACCCACTTATAACCAATTGCATTCTTATCTTTAGGCAAAGGTACCAATTCCCATGTATCATTTGCTTCCAAGGCATCCATTTCTTCATCCATGGCTTTCTCCCATTTTTATTTTCCCATGGCTTGCTCAAAAGAAGTGGGTTCTGGTTCATGTATCACTTTGACCATATAGGCATAGTGAATGGCTGTAAATCCACCATATTTCAGTCTATCCACACGATACCTAGCTCTGGTAGACCTGTGCAAAGTAGGTTCACTCTCAGGTGCTCTCAAAACGTCCCTGGTCTTCCTTACTCCAGGTGTAACAATAGAAGGAATACCCAACTCATCATCAATGCTCTATTCTGAGCCACTGGATTCACCATCCACATAAGAGTGACCTGCATTCACATCAAACATGGGCTGATCTACCTTCTCTTTTCCTTTTCGTGATACCTGCATATCACTATCTACATTGCTTTGAGAAGATTCTCCTGATCTCAATCTGCATGTCCATGGTGAAGAATGTGAACCATTGCTAGAGGATGCTCCAGGTCCACTAATATCTTGTGACTGCTGCTATGAATTCTATGCAGCATTACCATTTTGTGCATCTACATTATCAATCACATTTACTAGTTTATACCAACTACTCATCTCATCAAAAACAACATCTCTGCTCACTGTAAACTTACAAGTAGAAGGGTTATAGCATCTATACCCTTTTTGCTGCAGAGAGTAACCAATAAAGATGCACTTCTCAGCTTTTGGATCTAACTTGGATCTCAACTCATTTGGCACATGAACATAGGCAATGCAACCAAAAATTTTCAAATGAGAAATATCTGGTTTCCTACCAGTATACCTCTCCTCTAGAGTCATCCCATGTATTGCTGCAGTGGGAGTCCTGTTCATTATGTAGACTGCTGTAGCAACTGCCTCAGCTCAATAAAAATCTGGCAGGTCTTTTTCATTGAGCATGGCACGAGATACCTCTCCAATATGCTTGTTTTTTCTTTCAGCAATTCCATTTTGTTGTGGGGTATGACTCCATGAATATTGCTGCTTTATGCCATGCTCCTATAGGAACCTTGCAAACTCATTTGAGAGGTACTCTCCCCCTCCATCTAGCCTTAGGCATTTTATTTGCAGGCCTGTTTCTTTTCAACTATAGCTTTAAGAGTTTTGAAATGCCCAAAAACTTCACTTTTCTTTTTCATAAAATACACCCAAACTTTTCTGCTATAGTCATCAATAAAAGTGACAAAATAATGACAGCCTCCAAGAGATGCAGCTTTAGTAGTCCACACATCAGAGTGGATTAATTCCAATGGCTTTTTACTCTCTTGAACATGTCTAGGAAATGGTTTCCTTGCCTGTTTTCCAAACTGACAGGCTTCACATACCTTATGCATTTCTGCAACCTTGAATTTAGGCAATCCTGCAACAATATTTTGGGCTTGCATTGATTTAAGTCGCTATACATTAACATGACCAATGCGTTTATGCCAGATATCAATATCTACGACTACATCGGTCCCATATGCAAACATTGCTACACTCAATTCAGGCATATCTGCATCCAACGTAAACATTCTGTCCTTCTTCTTTCCTTTTGATATCAAGTGACCTTTATTTTTCATATCCTCAACAAAGCATCCATGAGAATTAAATCTGACTTGTAAGCCCTGCTCAAACCATTTGACCAATAGAAACTAGGTTCTTAGTGATATTCAAGACATGAAATACATCCGACAGGTATTTCTTTTTCCCATCTAGCATAGACAAAGAAAATTTTCCAATCTGCACAATAGGACTGCAGTATCATCACCAATCTCCACAAATCCTGGTTTTTCCATTTTCCTTGCATCCTGCATCCATTCTGCATGACCTGTCATGTGGTTTGATGCACCCGAGTCAACATACCACACATCATTGCTTTCTTCTGCACTTGTCACAGAATTGGTCATGTGCTGCACCATAAACAAATGCTCATTTCTATAATCACCCTATCTACTAGAAGATGCATAATTTCCTTGTTGCAATTTTCCACTCATGATGTCATTCTGCTTTTTATAGTAGTCTTTAGCCATATGACCCATTTTACCACAGTAGTAGCATTCAACATTGCTGTTTGCATTTTGGCCTCTTTGCCATCCACCACGACCTCTTTGGCTCCCCCTGCCTCTAGAGTTACCACGTCCTCCTCCATAGGACTGGTTTTCTTGAGTTTGCTGCATATTTTGATTTCTACCATGCCCTCCAGATCGGCCTCCTCTACCTCTGCCTTTGCCTCTTCTAGCATTTGAGTAGAAGACAGTTTCTTTTGAAGTTCCTCCTGAAGAAGATGCACCACCATTTCTCTGCTCCTTAGAAATTAGAAGAGCAATCAACTCCTCAAAATCAGGAAATCTTTCACGGACGGAAATGGATGTTCAGAACTGTGCATAATCCTTTCCTAGACCATTCAAGGTCATAGAAACTAAATCATCATCTTCCACTGGTGACCCAATGGAAGCAAGTGTATCTGCAATCTTCTTCACCTTCATGTGGTAGTCATTGATGCTCATACTTTCTCTTTGCACATTGTGCAACTCTTGCTTGAGCTGCATTTTCCTGGCTTGCATATTTGTGCTATACATTTTTTACAAAGTATCCCATGCCTCCTTTGGCATACTTGCATCTTGAATATGCACAATCATAGAGTCTGAAATGCTGATAGATAGCCAATACATAACTTTCCTGGCTCTCTCATGCCATGCTTTAAATGCCTGCATTTGCTGTTGATTGGGAACATCAGGAAGAACTGGTTCTTCTTCATTTCCTGCAACAAATTCCCAATATCCTTTTTCCATAAGAAAATTCGTCATTCTAAACTTCCATGCTTGGAAGTTGTTCTTGTCGAGCTTTTTAGTGACAATCTGTGAAAGAGAATCAGACACCATTATAGAACACTGCAAAAAAATTCTGTCACTGCAAGAAACACAGCTTCAACCTCACAAGGGCAAATCTGCAAAACTGATGAAAGTGGTATTTGACCACATGGTCACTTCCTAGTGACGATTTTGCATCAACAAGCAACAAGGATGATTCTGTACCTCCCAATGTCTCTGCGCACAGGCACACAAAGCAATTTCTATGGTAACTTTTCACCGACCTATAGAACAGTGGTCGCACAGCATAAAACAGGGTCTTTTTCTGAGTGTGTGCAAAAAATTTTCGCCTCCAAAACAGGCCTCGAAATGGCCTCAAAAAAAAAAACAGAGATACCAAGGGCTAAAGCCCTACCCCGTAGCATATACTGCCCTCTTACTACACCGCGAAGGGTGTCTCAATCTTAGACAATGAACTCTTGCACTTTTCGGTTGTGCTACCTGCAGAGACTTGCTCCCAAACAGAAAAATGAAAGCAACACTGGTCCTCTTACCAGAACACTGCAAACTTGGCTTGCTTTCTTGAGCTCCTTACCACGAACAAGGCTCTGATACCATGTCAAGATTGTGGGAGAGAAGAAAGGAGTCTCACTTGTAGCTTTCTTACTTGCACAATGGGGGAATACACACAAAGGTGGAGGCTGAAAACAGTTTTCCTCTTCTTAGTTGTGTAAGCCAAAAAGAACTCAAGGACATAGAAATAGAAGAACCCTATATATGGGTCTCAAACCAAACTCAACTAACTAAGGTGGCATACTAACTGAGCCATGAACTAGAGTAGATAAGGATAGCTGTCATCTAGCTATTATTCATGGGCGGTGTACCAACTGCATCTACAACTAACAAGTCGGTGACATAAATGCACAACGGTCACCCTGGCATATCACGAGTGGAGCTCGATATCTCAACACAGTTAGGGTTTGTCAAAGATCTCTCTCTGTAGAGAAAATTTCCAAGAACCCTTGTATATGAGGATAGCCCACTAGGGGGGCTATCAAAGCCCCAAGGTGGTTGCTGGGATTGTGTCACCTCTACTGCATGCACAGTGGTACGAATGACATGCTGATAGAAAACTGCACATGTTCTGGAAAAGGCGAAATATCGGGCTCAGTCATGGACAATGTTGGGGAAAACCTTGATAAGGAGTTGCGCCCTGATGTGGGAAAGAGATCTCCAAAAGAAAGCAGGAGCTGATATGGCCTCCTTTGTCCTCCCCAAGTCCTCCATTAGAGGTGGCTTTGGTTTGGCTATGGAGGCAAGAGATAAAAGAATGAAGATGATGGACAATCATGTGCACTTCGTGAGATTGAGAGTATAGGAAGTTGAGGGGATTAGAGGAGGCTCTGATACCATGTTAGAAAGCAGAGTTGCAGCATTGGAATGTGTGCACAAGAGGGAGAAAGAGGCTCAAAGTACAAGAACAAATTCTTGTTTATTAAGTTGCTCAAGGTATAACTTGGATACACTCTATTTCACACTTGATAGTGACCCATAGGCTGTTTATATAGACTCTGTAAAGCTAGCGTTAGGGTTTCCCCTGCTCCTAAGGCTATTCATACCCATCTGCCCTCATACTCCCTTACTGATAGTGGGTTCCTATGCCTATCTTCTAACATATCTTAGGGTCAAACTCACCATAAAAAAGAGCATAGTTTCAATTCTCTCATTGATGAAGGAGTAGATTTTAATATCTTGACGTATGAAGCATGGACCCTACTAGGCCAAGCAGAGCTCACATCGACCAATGCAACTCTTAGTCCCTACGAGGGGACCCATAAGCACTTATAGGGAAGTGTAAAATTTTTGTAACTATTGAAACTGAAAGCTTGCCTATCCTATTCCATGCTCCTCCAAATAGTGATGATTATGGAAAGAAAACCCTCCTAGGAAGACCCTTCAAAAGGGCGATATAGTGCGAAGCCGATTATGTAGCACAGAGGATACACTTGACACTATTGGGTGTGAGGATAATCACAATTTTTAGCAAGGATGACCTCATTAAACCTTGAGGGAAATACAAGGAATGCTCTAACATACCAGGAAAGCCTAGTAACGAGGGCAAGGACTTGTTGAAAGAGTTGATACAAGTGCATGTTGAACAAAGAGAATCAGTGAGCAAGGCCATTCTTGAAACAAGAAGGTCAGGAGACAATGCAAAGGATAGGCTTTGGACTTACAAATATCATAAAAGACCACAAAAGAAGCCCAAGGCTTATAGACAAAGGTCTTAGTGGAGAGCTAGCACAATGCCATGATGGATATCCAAAGCATTGCTATATGCACAAGGGTACTACATAGGTAATCGATGGATTTGGGTACTAAAACCCCTATTAAACCTCCTCTATCAGCTGAAGGCCAGATCGCATCAAAAGTAAAGAAGCGCAGGATGAAATCTAAACAAAATCCAAGTCTGGAGGTAAGAAACCAAATATGACTATTCGAAAGGTAGATCCTCAGCCTAGCGTACTTAACAAGCGGACATCAACAACCATTGAGTGTGCACAAGGACCATTAGTGCCCAAGGAACCTTTGAATTTCCAAGAGGATAATGAGCATCACATGCACAACATTGCTCATGGTAAGGTTAAATGCTCAACCAAGAAAATGGCATAATCATCTGATAGCTAGGAGAAAATATTTAAGTTAGTGTCAAAGCCACTTAGGAGTCCCAAGTCTCCTACACCCTCTTTCCGTAAATGGACACAAGAAGCACAACAGTAGTTGTCAAGTGCAGCTAGTCAATCCTAATCTCTATCACCATCTAAGCTTCCAAATGTCCAACATATGGGACATGACACCACCCTTAGCTCTCAGCCTAAGGATACACCTGTGAAATCCATTGTGACTAGCTCAAGTGATGCTCGATCTACACAAGTGAATGCGCAAAGGGGAAAAAAAGACATGGTCACTTCAGATCTGCTTAAAGACTTGACACTGCATTCTACCAATAGTGACCAATCCACTGAACTAGCCGCTACTACTTCCAATCAGGAATCACAGCAGTCACAGCCTTTGTCCGTGACAATGCCTCTTGCGGAACATGTCCTAAGAAATTCAGCCATGGAATAGGTGTTGTAATCAACATCCTTGAAAGCTCTAGTACCGTCAAAGTACCTAAAGCACAGGCTTGATGAGAAACCTCTCAATGATGTGGCCAAGGAGATGGCACATCTAACCAATCAACCTAGCAAGGTTGTCCTACAGGTTTCAACTACGTTCCATGAGGACACACCAGAGAAAGAGAAATTGAGGCCCAACCAAGCATATCAAAGACTGACCTAGTTCAGCATCTTGAGTCTTTAAGGGATACACCTTCATTGACCAAGAAAAAGAGGAGAAAACTGTGAAAACAACGGTAGTTACAAGTGGTTGTGGACACCAATAAGACAGAGACCAAGAGCACAGAAGGGCTTGGGAATAAAGTATCGAGTCCACCCACTAAGGAACCCATTGCCATCTCTCCTAACAATGGTGAAACCTCAGACACATCTGTGTGTTTTGATAAGTCAAAGCAACCATTACCATTAACGATTTCTTGCAACACTCAATCCACCAACAATAGAACTTATATTGACCAATTAAGAGTGGATACAACATTGCCACAATAGGTTGACAGAACTATACTAGTCACATCCAAGGGAAACCATGACAAAATTGCAACAAAGCTTTAAGAGAAACACGAAAAACTCAAGGATATAAGAAATCCTAGCATTGAACAATCTTGCTCTTGAGATAATACTCTTGTGATCTTTGCAAAGAACATGTAGTTGGAAGCTCTATTAACATCTTCAAGAACTTGGCCTGAAACCTTCAATTGTTCTCTTATCTCTACCATCCCCAGAGTCTAAGCTCTTGAGCCCCCATACATTCTTCTCTCTCAAACCCCTGTGATTGACCATGAAGTACCTCTTGAACCTTTAAACATTCACTATAATCTACTTATCTCTTGAAGACGCATCTCTATCTATCTTGTCCGGTTTTCTTCCCAAACCCCTTGTGGTGACCTTCAACCCTACGCGTTGCAACAGTGCTATCCATCCCTACGAGTGTAGTGAGCTTACCTTCATGCATGATCGAGCTTCCTCCTCTCCTGAGCACTCCGTTGGCTCCACGATCCAAGTGAAAGCTTCAAGCGAGCTCCATCGTCAAGCTCCACGCTCCAAGTTCCATTGCCGCGAGCAAGATAAGAGAAGAAGATAGGAGAAGCTGGAGAGCTTCTCCACCACCGGCCCTCACCCTCACATACTCACTCCCTCACATCTCACACTCCCTCTCTCAAGAAAAAGAAAAAGCTCAAGCAAGTAAGAAGAAGAAGAAGAAGAGAGCTAATTTTGGCCACACACAAGAATGAGCTTCTCATTCACTTTTTAACTTTATATACAAAACCCTAAATCCCTTTAAGGCGGTCATCCCCTTATCGCCTTTTTTACATGACCGGCTAGGCCCTTTGTCCCATTGTCCTCCTATCTTCTTAGCTTCCTTCCTACCACCCATCTACCTTTACAATTTGCACGGGTGAGAGCTCAATGCTCTGAAAATAAATCATGGTGTGCCTTGCGCTCTTTTACAAGAGTATTGACTTACACTTTTTCTTGTGCGTCTTTCTCCTTGATTTAGGACTTTTCTGCACTTCTTGTGCTTCCATATTTTTCTTGGTGCACCTTCGTCTTCCGTTTTTCTTTTTTCTTGGCCTTGTCTTCTGCTTTAGATTGTTTGGATTTTCCACCTTGTTCGTATGATGGTTAACAATCTCCATTCCATAAATCTTCTCATATTTCTATTCTCACATAGCCATAGCCACAATAGCTACTAGCTTCTCTAAACCATAGCCACATAGCATCCAACCTCTTTCGTTCTTTTGAGTATAGCTATAGCCACATAGCCTTCATATTGTCGTAACTATAGCCACCTAAGATCTAGATTCTCTCTTTTTTTCATGGTAATTTTCTTTCTTTCATTCCATGAAATTTCTTACATTTTTGTGCTCATCCATTCATAGTCACATAGCCCTCCTTACTTCCATTATCATTCCAATTGCATCTTTATGTCATCAAAGGTGACTCTGTGATTCTATATTTGTTGTCTATGTACACAATACAAAGGATGAACATGGCAAATGAAAAGGAGAATTGTTCATGAAGAATTAGTGGGTCTACATGAAACCTTCAGTAATAGGGGCTCATTGAGTTCATTGGCATAGTATACTATAAAATCATTGTTGGAAGGGTAGAGTACTTGGGTTTAAGGAGGCTCAAGATATTGGTCTTGTTGCATTATTTCAAGATATGTATGGTGTGAAGGACTTAAGCTACCTCTTAATACTACTTGATAATTCTTTCCTTCAAATCATAAGTCACTACTTTTATGTCCTTAACTTCTCATATGTTTTTTAGGTTTTTACTTATTCTCTCCTATCAAACATTTTTCCTTCAAATATTATTGAGGATCAACCTTTGGGAAGCTTGTATGGGACATACAAAGCTCTACATGTGTATATGGGTGAGACAATGATGATTGAAAAATCACCATAATATATTTTACATTGCATTATTTTCTTCTATAAGTTCATGTATACAATGCTTACATTAGTCAATTCATATGAGTCTCTTAAATTACTTCATTGTCCATCTCTCAATTCTTTTGAATGGTCCATTCTAGATGAATGGATGCTTCAGACATAAAAAATGTCGATTGTGCATGATAATTGTAGCTCGTTGAGATTCGAGAGAGCTTCAAGATCAGTCGGACTTTCATGGTTTATACTAATAAGGGAACAGAGATAGTGAGAATGGTGGTAGAGTAGAGTGTGTATAATCCCCTTAAAAACTCAAAAGGATCCCCTTTTATAGGCACTTAGCTAGATTATATTATCTACTAAGCCCAATTAATCAAGTGCAATTTTGATTGATTAGAATCTCAAATTGGATGATGCAACAAGTTATGTAAGGCAATGCATAGAGTCTTCCTTCATAATGCATTGTATTTTCTTGTGTGCATAAGTCTTTGTAGTCAAGCTTCCTAGAGAAAATAATAAGAAAAGTGAAGGTAAACTACAAAGGTTTGAAAATGTGACGGAGAGTTATGCATGTGCATTACTAGTATAATATGACATGGTGATGGGACCTAAAATGGGCCGGGACTGGCTATAGCACTAGCCAAACCTCTGACATGCACAAGACAACCCCACGGCCTCAAGGTCAAGAGAGTCTACAGGACACATTGCCCTACCATCGTATGTACATTTTTCATTTATATCATGTTTATAGTCCAACCCTTAACCTTCCCAGACTCCTCAGAGGGAGACCCTACACATTTTGGTGTAATTCACCACATAGAAAAACATAGGAGGCATCTCTCAGCAATTGGTGCGGCCCACTGCGACCCTTCTACACCTTGGGGATTGGCCCCTCAATGCATCGCTAACACATATAACACATACAAAACAGACTCCACTTCTGGTACCAATATTATATTGTTCCATGAATGTACCATTCCTCACTTACTTGTCCCCTTGGACCCACTGTCTAGATCTACAACTTGGGTGCCTCACTCTCTCCAACGTGGGCCATTAATCATTCAACCAAGTGCTATGCATGCTAGGAAAAGATACCATGTGTATGATTCATGCAATGGTGTATGCCTTATTATGCACAAACAACGATAGTTTAAAATCAACCTATGTGTCATGCAAAAACAACCCTTTTAAAGAATTTCTGCTAATACGCAATGCTTCATTGTAGGGACCTAGCACGGACGCAAAGCTTATGTTGCTAGATCCATTATTTTCAAGTAAACTGCATCCTAAATGTTATGCATAAAGAGAACAATCAAACTTTGTATTATTTCAGCGCCTAAACTATTGTATAACATCATCCTCCCTCTCATCGTTTAAATTTTGCTACGGTGCATAGGTGTAGAGGTTCTTTTATGTCATTTTTTGTATGTAAAAGCAATAAATATGCACTTTAACACAAAGAAAAAGGGCTAAACTGAGGCTTAACCTCATGCTTCAGCTCCGTCAGACATTCACATACATAGATCTTATTTTTCCATTTTTTCGAATGCAAGAAACCATTTTTTTCCATTTTACTTTTATTTTTTCTATTTATTTTTAATAAAAAATAGGTATTTTTTGGTTTTTTAAAAATTAATGATCATTAGAACTAAAAATCAATATTTTTCCTTATTTTATCCCACGTCTATCATTTTTTCTCACTCAAAATCAAAGAAACTATTAATTTCCATCAAAATTAGTGTTTTTTTGGGTTTTGAAAATTTATGATTGCTATAAATCAATATGGGTTCTGGATAACAGTGATTGCAGCCCTCAAACATAATGCAAGGAACATTCAAATAAAATTTCAGTCCATGTGCAGACCATTTAGACCATGAACGATAAAAAACAAGCAAAATTCTTTCATAAAATAGAGCATATCGCCTTTTTGTGTGTTTCAGGTTTTTTGAATATTTATTTGGGACTGTGTATCGACCAACCAGCCATGGATTTTAGCATAGATCTTTAGCCTTCAACCTCCTCAGCCTCTTGGAACAATCTTGTGCCTCGCGGACAAGCATCCATCACCCGATTTTCTTCTTGATTCTTGCCACATGAAGTGCCTCTATGCAGGAGAGAGAAATACTGAATTCTGATCTCCACAACTAAACAGCCATTCCACGTGCGGTCTGGAGCAATGAAGAGCTAAGAATGAATGTAGATCAGCCATCCGGTCAGTTGGGGGGTTGTTTGTAAGTGCCATAGCCCCTCCATCAAGCGTAGCCAAAAATGGCGCTTTCATCCTCTGCTCGTGAAAAAAACGGCCGTCCCCTCCATCATGATTTTCATTTCTTAGTTGGGCTCCCTAGAGGGAGCCCCCAAAAGGCATGCTCTTTGGAATCTCTTAAGTCCTTTCCCACTTGGCCTTTGGCCTTTGGCCTTCTAGGCACTCCCTCTCCATCATCCGGTATCCGAATTGAAGTCCAAAAAATCCTGGGTGTCCGTCTTGAAGTCCCACACTGCTAGGCATCTCCCAGGGTCTCATCTGATACACCAAAAAATTATAAAATTCACCAACTGTTGTCTAGTGGGTCTTTTAAGCACTTTCGGGCATTGCTGCTTAAAATTGTACTGATTGCAACCGCCGCCTTCAACGAAGTCTATTTTTTCCTTGAAATTTGAAATTTTTGGCTATTTTTAAGCACTTGTTGATATAAAAAATCATCTGTCATTGCCAACCACGGGATAGGGTGACTCAGCCCGTCGAATCCAACGAATAGATGTGCACATAAGTACAACCACAAAGAGCATCAAGCTGATACAAAAAAGATACACATCAAAGCACAACACAACTCTCACCCTACCCCTTGTCAAAACCAAGGCATGATTGCACGAGGAGTAGGTCTAGCATAATCTGATAGAAGTCTAAAGCTAGTCACTAACCAATTGCTTCAACACAACCGAGCTAAAAAGAACTATCAAAGAGGTCATCCTAAGTGGTGGTTTGAACTACCTACCTAATTAAGGACAACTCAACTAGGAGCTCCTACTAGGCGAGAACTCCTATAGCCTGATCAAGAAATAGTTTCTTTTAGCACATTGCTCTTTTAGTGTCTTATTTTCCATACTCGGGCGTGTAAAAAGGAGGGAGCTAAGCGTAGTGACCCAAGGAGAATAGGGTGTCAGCCTTAGGTCCTTTTTCGGTACCCAAGAACCTACCAAGCCATCGCAAGGCGACACTAAATCCTTTTCCAATGCTCACTTTTATTTTCGCTCCAACTTGCTAGTATTCTTTGTTGTTAAGCTAGATGCCACCCCTCGGAAGACAAGGCATCAGCCCAGGTCTTGTCTCGTCCCCCCAGGAACCTACCAGGCCTTCGCAAGGCAATAAACAATAGCTCAAGGATTTTTCTTTCTTTCCTTTTCTATTTTTATAGGGGTTAGAACCACTTTTTACACACCTCCGTATATTCATATATTGTCTTTCAGATATTTAGGGTTTTGCCTCTTTCCATCATTATTTTAGTAGGCTTCTCTAACTGCCTCACAACTAATAGGAGCTCCTAGAATGGCTGCCTAGCAGATCAACAGAAGAGGGTCATTAGAATTGCCTTCTAAAATAGGTATTTCAATGCCTGACAATGTCTTTGCCTCGAGTGTTGGTCCCCAACAAACAAAAGAAAGTAACCCTTACATGCACATATATCATTAATTGCTTAAGGGAAAAGAATCGAAAAGGGGATGGAATCACCTGGAATGGCCACAAGAAGCTCATTCGCAGCAAAGGCTCCCTCCAGCGACTTCGTCAACCAATATGATGCAATCATTACAAGACCAAACCATTAACTGTACCTGCACCAAACAGACATGGGGCCCTCTTGGCCTAAAGAAATAGCACATTTTACTTCAAACTACCTGGCCCTCTTGGCCTAACCAAATCAAACATGACACGAAAAAACTAACTCGCCCTCCTGGCCCAAGGAGATAGATCATTAAAACCTTAAAACAACTGGCCCTCTTAGCCTAAAGAAATCAAGCAAACCAACTCATATAGATCCCTCCTTGAAGGCAGATATACAAAAATACGGTCTATTCCAAGGGGAAAAATAGGGCTCTCATCCTTAAACTAAATGCATCAAGTTGTGACCCATACCTCCTGCATATATAGCAAGAGGCGTACACATAAGATGTCATCTTATCAACCTATGGATCTAGGATAATAGTGGTAGATGGTCTCGGCCACTCTTCGCATTACCCATATCAACCATCGCCTGCCATATAATGTATGGTCTGATAGCATTCCCCACAAGTGACCAGGTCCCATCTCGTTATCAAGAGCAACATCCGGACTAGGACCACAGTTGAAGAAGAGGTCCTCTTCATAAGCAAAATTAGCTAAGGAATCCGCAAATTGATTCCAATAATGTGGAATTAGTTGAAGAGATACGCTCTCAAATTCATCAAGTAGGGTTATAGCAGTGCGATGATACATACAAAGGATGGGATTTTGGACTGTATATGTCACCTGGGAATCCCCCTTTACCAACAATCGTCGAATACCACCTTTCTTGGCAATATTTAGTCCCATAATCAAGGCTTTATACTCTGCCATGTTGTTAGTGAATCCTACCCCGAGATAAACCGTTAATTTCATTGCAACCCTACATTGGGGATCTTGGATAACTACTCCAACACTTTCTATTTTATTAGGCCCCTGGGACGCTCCATCAAAATATAATGTATACATCCATAATGGGTTTACATAGCCAGCCATCAAGAACTCCCCTATTCGGTATTATGATAGTCCAAATTCAACATATTTAGAGGATGAACTGATAGCTCCATCCCACCTTCTTCATTAAACGCAACAGGGATGCTTGTCAAAATTTGCAAACAGTGATGGCAGAAAACTTTGATCTCCCACGCAAAGGTACCTTCTTCTTGCTCAATCACTTTGTATCCCTTGCTCCACCAGATAAGCTTTCCCTGATGATATCTTGCTTGAGATATGGGTGCTCCAAATAAGAGATTAACTGCCCCATTAACTAGTTTAAGCTCTCCTGCAAGTCTCAAATCAACCCCAACATAGACTTGCAATACATTTAGTGCGTTAGCATATTCAAAAATAATAAGGTTTAATCTTATTAAGATTAACCTTATTAACCTTATTCTTAAATTCCACTCCCTATAGATCAACTAATAAAGTAGTAGACTTATTTTGACCTAATCGAACTATCTTGTAAGGGCCATCCTATCTAGGTTCCAGCAATCTTGGAAATAGCTCCCAATGCGCATCATAGTATAGAACTAGTTGCCCTTTCTTAAAGGTATATTTCTTTGCTTTTAGATCATGCAACTGCTTCATTCGACGTTTAGCCACCTCCTAATGTAATAGACTCTACAATTTAAGCTCATCCAAGTGGGCTATAGTTGTAAACCACTCAAATAGGGCATCTTCATTACCCAAAGAATGATTGATTGTGAATCTTATGATCAGCAACTCAATTTCTAAGGGCAAGACACACTCCTCCCCCTAAACTAATTTAAATGGGATGTGGCTAGTGGCTTGTTTGAATGCCGTGTTATATGCCTATACCATCACATATAATTTTGTATCCCAGTCCTGCTTCTTTTCAAAGACTATCTTGGATAGGATATCCACAAGCTGCTTATTGGTACTTTCAACTTGTCCAATTGCTTGCAGATTATAGGGGATCATCTTATTATGCTTAATTTTCCATGCTTTACTCAGGCTTTTAATTACCTTGTTCAAAAAATGGGTTCCATGGTCTGACACTATTTCCTTTGGTGGACCAAAACGGCAGATGATCTACTCAAGTAGGAAACTCGCTGTCTCTTTTGCATTGTCTTGCCTTGTCACCCATGCTTCTGACCACTTTGTAAAGTAATAAGTTGCTACTATAATGTATCTCTTTTGAGTAGTAGATGATGGGGTAATAGGTCCCACAAAATCAATGCCCCACTTCTCAAATGGAAGGGTAGCCATAATTGGCGTAAGTGGACGCTTCCTATTGTCTCTATTGTCATGTCTTTGACATGTATCACATCTCTTGACATAGTCAAATGAATCTTGGAAGATGAGCGGCCACCAATGCCCAGCTCTTAAAGGCTTCTGTGTCATTAACCGCCTAGCAAAGTGCCCTCCACAAGCAAAGTCATGGCACTCTTCCAATATAAATGGAACCTTGTCAGGCATCACACATTGGTGATATATATCATCAGCACCCTGTGGATATAGTGTTCCTACGATCAAGGAAAATTTCAATGCCTACTATTTAATTTTTCTCTTCTCCGATTTTGATAAAGTAGCTCCAGTCTCTCCCGTAGAAAGATAGTGCGTTATAGCAGCATACTAGGAGGGAATAGACACCGTATCAATCTTGAACAAAGTTTCCATGTCACTTCCTTTAGCTGTGACGTGTTTTGGCTCTCTGAAATCCACAAGACACTTGACAATGCCCTATAGCTTCAGCAGCTTGCTCTTAATCTTGTAATCAAATTCCTACAAAGTGATTGACCACTTTGCTAAACGATTAGGTGGCTATAACTTATTCAACAACAATCGAAGCCCTTCCACCTTCGTATAAACAACCACATTCTCATAAAGAATGTAGTGCCTGAACTTTTTGGACACAAATACCATCGCAAAAGGCATAAATTATCCATATAGGTGTAGTTAATTTCCAATATACCCAACTTTCGACTAGCAAAAGCAATCAGATGGTACCACTTCTCCTCCCAAATTTAGGATAAGCAGTAGCTAATACTATACATGGTTGCTATTGAAAATATATAGAACATTTTGCCCCTTTCAGGTGCTTTTAAAATAGTGCTTTGGCAAGCTCCTGCTTCACATCATCAAAATATACTTTGCAAGCATCACTCCATGCAAACTGACAATTAAAGGGAAATAGGTTTGTCATAGTGGCAACATTCTTTTTGCCAAGGCATTGATAAACCTCCGATAATACCCTACCAATGACAGAAAGCTATGAACTTTCTTTGGAGTACATGGCGGACTCATGGCGACTATGACCTTGATCTTTTTAGGGTCAGTCACAATCCCTACAGAATTGACCACATAGCCTAACAATAGCCCATAAGGCACTCCAAAGACACACTTCCACGGGTTGAGAGGTATGCAAAATTGTCTGCAACGCTCAAAACACTTCTACAAAATAATCAACTGCCTTTCTCTTACGGTGGCTGCCCCCAAGTCATCAATGAATACTTTCAACTCCTCTGGGGAGATGTCACCAAATGTCTTTTTGGCTGTTCTTTACCACAAACCAATTGCGTTACATAACCCAAATGCCATCACATGGTACGCAAAGGTATCGAAGATAGTGATAAATGTCGTTTTTAGCTTGTCTTGCTTAGCAACTGCCATTTGGTTATACCTTGCAAAGCAATCCATGAACGAATATATTTCCCTACCCGCCAATTGATCCAAAATTTGGTCAATAAATGGAAATGGATAGTAATCTTTAATAGTTTGTTTCTTTAGCTCTCTAAACTCTATACAAAGACAGATTTGATTATTCTTCTTCTTTCTAATCACAACTAGTGAACACCATTCAGTATGCTGAACTGGGAAGATCAAACTCGCCTTTCGCAACTTCTGAAGCTCTTCAAATAGCCTGTCCCTTAGTTCAAAAGGCATACGCCTTACTTTCTGACGTATAGGGTGAGTACTTTCCTTTACAGGAATAGTATGCACAACCAGCAGACTGGGAGGAATACCCCTAAGTTCGAGCAAAGATGTTGCGGAACTCCTGAATCAGGGACACATAGTCCTCTCTCTCTTTCGAACTGAGCATTGAACTTAATTTTATTGGCTGCGAATCATTAGGTGAACTCAATAACGTCTGCATCTCTTATTCGATCTTGAGGCTCTATCGATCACTCAAGGTTATTTGATAAATATTCTCTATAGTGGACCCTTCTTTAGATCCATAACTCGATGACATCTCACTACCAAATGGATCATCTACTATTTCTAGTTCATTGAAGGATAATGGAGCTCTCTCATTCTAAGGAGACTCAAGGTAAGCATCCACTATTACACGATGGGGACCTCGACTTAGAATCACTCAATTAGCGGGTATATCAACTTGACAGTTTGTCGGTAGAATCCATGGCCTGCCTAGCAAAACTTGATAGCTAGAATGTCCTGCAAACCTTATCACCCTAAAGTCCAGATAGCATTCCACACTCACAATTGTAACGTGGACTTTAGTGATGCAACTTTTTGATTGTCTTAGACTATCAACAGCCATCCTAAGAAGTGTGGAGCCATCTTTTTGGATCTCTAGATCTAATCTCTCTGTCAAATCTGAACTCATGATATTGACGGAGGATCTAGTGTCCACGATAGTGTGCTCCACTAATATTCCATCCACATACGCTGGAATCCTAGGGAAATGCTTTTTAGCATGATCGAACCAATCTTCTCCCACTCTAGCTATGCCCAACTGTTCTACAATATACCCTATACGCATGATTTTCTTGAATTCCTTGCGTACTCTTGGAGAAAGTTTAATCAATTGTAGGAGATTTATGTCTGGTTTAACTTCGCAAAGAGAACTTGCTAGGTCAAAGTCGTGGTAGTTAGCCAAAGTTCTCTTCTTGCGCCAAACCGGTATCTCCTTTGGTCTTTCGATTAGCTTTGGTACCTCTTTTTTAGCCTTTACCTTCTTTCTTGGCAATCCTTTATCCCCTTCTCAGGATCAACTTTACTACCAACAAGTCTTAAAGGTCCACCTTCCATATCAGAATTAAGGACTCGCTTTTTCCTAGTATCTTGCTTAGGGCTTCCCTCGACAGGTTTTACAATTCCTTTGTCACCGTCTTTGATCTTTTGACCTCTTATTACGGCTCGTAGATTAGAATTTTCACCATCATTGACACATATGGCCTCAATAAGACTGACTCCACTACCATGAGGCAACTCCTCTACAGTAGCCTTTCCTTGTTAGAGTTTGTCTTGGTCCCTCATCTTGCTGGAGATTATTCCCTTGTGCGCGATGGTTAACTAGACCTGGTTGTTTACTCCCTTGTTGGAGAGAACTAATCTTACTCCAATAGATAGCAGCTAAGTGGCCAGACTTTCCACAAATATCGCATTTAACATTCATACAATTTCTAGGGAAATGTTGGCCACCACACCACTTATAGCTGAATCTTGAGGGGGCACCCTCCTCAGGGCATCGACTCCCTATCAAATTCTATTGCTTCTTAAGAAAATTGACGTCCACAGCTATTTGTCTATATTGTTTAGAAATCATATTGGTATAGTGCTTCATTATGTCCTTAACTTCGCCAAGGACATTAGAGGCACTCGACTCATAGCCACGATCATCTATCTGTCGTCCCATCGGCCTAACCACTTGATTAGGAATTGGCCACTGACCTACTGGGACAACATTAGGATTCATTGTTTGGCTTCCACCACTATTTAGTGAGGCCGCTTGATTAGCCATGGGCATAGTCATACTAGGAGGGGCTAGTAATATAGGCAAAATCGGCATGATACTCCCTCTCCCATTCCCGTTTGACGTGGGGTTCCCTTGACTCCCATTGGTCAAGGCCAAATTATTACCATTCCAATTTATCCTTACTGCATAAGCCACTTGCAAGCATGACTCTACTCCTTCTGCTTCGGTAATAGCAGTGTAAATGTCGACCAAAGTGACACTACTAAGCTGCACTTGGATATTGAAATCCAATCCATGTAGGAAATATTGCAACTATGCAGCCACTGGAATGGGAATATAAGTATTAAGTTTGTGAAGAACTTGCTTTAGTTTCTTGGCATAGTCCTAGACATTCTCATTTGGCTCTTGGCATATTACATTCAAGATATGCAACCAATATTGTCCACCCTTCTCAGGAGCAAACTCTCTACAAAAAGCCGTAAATAATTAGGCATTGCTAGTTATGGTTCCATCTTCTAGACCGTGATACCATACTATCGTTCTTCCTTTTAACGTCATGTTGAAGAACATCATTAGGTGTTCTTCGTCTTGGATCCGATAGTTAAACATGAGCGCTTGAAACTCATTAATATGGAGTTCTTCATCTTCTTCTGCTAACCCATGGAAAATGGGCAACGATGCTCCTAATTTCGATAAATTTGGTGTCCCTGCTAGATTTGTGATGGGTTGTGCTATGGCTACAACCGGATTGACAACAGGAGTTTGTGTAGGTACAACTACATCCCCACTTGTTGTGGGTTGATTAACTAGAAATGAGGAAGTACTAAGGCTTCCACTTGCACTCGAAGAGCTACTCGTAACACTTAGGCTACTAGAACCACTACCGCTTATGCATAACAGACTGCTCCTTTGAGGAGAATAGCGTCTTACAATCTCCAACCACCATCTAGCCCTCTCAACACATTTTGCTTCTTGTATTTTGGCTTGACGGTCCTTGTCAGAGGACATAAACCAAATATTTGGTCTCTAAAAACCCTAGATTCGAGAATCACCACTTTTTAGCGGCTCCCGGTAGACGCACCATTGATGGGACCTAAAATGGGTTGGCACTGGCTATAGCACTAGCTAGACCTCTGACATGCATAAGACAACCCCATGGCCTCGCCATCAAGAGCATCTACAAGACACATTGCCCTACTATCGTACGTACATTTTGCATTTGTATTGTGTTTATAGTCCAACCCTTAACCTTTCCAGGCTCCTCAGAGGGAGACACTACACATTTTGGTGTAATTCACCATGTAGAACAACATAGGAGGCACCTCTTGGCAATTTTCGCGGCCCCACTGCAACCCTCCTACACCTTGGGGATTGGCCCCTTGATGTGTTGCTAACATATTTAACACATACGAAACAGACTCCGCTCTTGGTACGAATATTATATCGTTCCAAGAATGTACCAGTCCTCACTTGTCCCCTTGGACCCACCGTGACCTACAGCTTGGGTGTCTCACTCTCTCCAGCGTGGGTCATTTATCATTCAATGAAGTGCTATGCATGCTAGGAATAGATACCATGTGTATGATTCATGCAATGGTGTATGCCTTATTGTGCACAAACAATTATAGTTTAAAATCAGCCTATGTGGCGTGCAAAAATAGCCCTTTTAATGAATTTTCGCTAATACACAATGCTTCATTGTAGGGACCTAGCACCGAGGTAAACCTCATGCTACTAGATCCATTATTTTCAAATAAACTGCATCCTAAATGTTATGCATAAAGATAAAAATCAGACTTTGTATTATTTTAGTGCTTAAACTATTGTATAACATCATCCTCCCTCGCACCGTTTAAATTTTGTTACGGTGCATAGCTGTAGAGGTTATTTTATGTCATTTTTTGTATGTAAAAGCAATAAATACGCACACAAAGGACAAGGGCCAAAGTGAGGCTTAACCTCATGCTTCAGCCTCGTCAGACATTCACATACATAGATCTTATTTTTTCATTTTTTTGAATACAAGAAACCCTTTTTTTCCATTTTTTTCCTATTTTTCTATTTATTTTTAATAGAAAATATGTATTCATTTAGACCATGAACGATAAAAAAACAGCAAAATTCTTTCATAAAATAGAGCATACTGCCTTTTTTGCGTGTTTTGGGTTTTTTGAATATTTATTTGGGACTGTGTATCGACTAACTAGCCATGGATTTCAATATAGATCTTTAGCCTTCAGCTTCCTCAACCTCTTGGAACAATTCGGTGCCTCTCGGACAAGCATCCATCACCCGATTCTCTTCTTGATTCTTGCCACATGAAGTGCCTCTATGCAGGAGAGAGAAAGATAAATTCTAATCTCCGCAACTAGGTAGCCATTCCACACGCGGTCTTGAGCAATGAGGAGAGAAGATTGAAATTAGATCAACCATCCGCTTAGTTGGGGGGGTTGTTTGTAAGTCCCATAGCCCATGCATCAAGCGTAGCCAAAAATGGCATCTTCATCCTCTGCTCACAAAAAAAACGGCCACCCCCTCCATCACGATTTTCATTTTTTAGTTGGGCTCCCTAAAGGGATCCCCCAAAAGGCATGCCCTTTGGACTCTGTTAAGTCCTTTCCCACTTGTCCTTTGGCCTTTTGCCTTCTGAGCACTCCCTCTCCATCGCTCGGTACCCGAAATGAAGTCTGAAAAATCCTGGATGTCCATCTTGAAGTCCTGCACTACTGGGCATCTCCTAGGGTCTCGTCTAACATGCCAAAAAACTATAAAAATTCACCAACTATCGTCTAGTGGATCTTTTAAGCACTTTCGGGCATTGACGCTTAAAATCGTACTGATTGCAACCGTTGCCTTTGACGAAGTCTATTTTTCCCCTGAAATTTAGAATTTTTGGCAAATTTTAAGCATTCTTGGCATTAAAAATCATCTATCAAATGGATAATTTTACACAAGTTTGAGTAGAGAGAATGTAAAAAGATATGTATACTTCTTACAAGATGCTCGCATCTTTCAAAAGAAAAAGAAGCTTAAATTGGAGAGAAATTTATGGAGAAAAAGTCTTTGAATAATAATTGAGAAGAGTCTAAAATCTCCATTATTGTATATGTGGCTTCTGTTACAAATCCTTTTGTACATGAATATATTGTTGCCTTTTCTTCTTTTTAGTGGCCCAAAGTTTTTTCCATGCATGTAGCATTTATGAGGCTCCAAATATTAAAATAAGAGGGGATATCATAGTTAATTTAATAATAGGTTAGATAAAGTAAGATGTATGAAAAGAGAAAAATATAGGAGAAAAGAATAGGAAATTGGATGTATGCACCACATGGGAGTGTTATTGGAGTATTTCTTGAAAATATTCAAAGACATGTGTTCAAGCTTGGTCCCATCTCCTCCTCTCATTTTCAAAGATCTTGGTTCCAAGTGATGGACAGCTCTGAATTTTTTCGTAAAAGGTGTTCTCGTATCCTCTTGTCTTCATGTTAACTTTCCTCTGTACTTGGCACCATTTCCTTAAATGTGGGAGACTCTTGTGCACCACTCCAAGGTTTTTTAAATGTCATGTAGCCTACTTCCAAATACATCCAAGCCCAATGCTAGAATTAGTGTAGATAAATATTCCCAAGATGATAACTTCTAGAAAGAAATTTCCTAAGGAAAATATAGATCACTCTTATTCAATAGAAATATGCAAGCCTTTATAAATATTGGTTTCTATATAAGGCTTAAACTACACATCCCAAAGCTATATACACCTTAAGTAATTCTAAAAGGAGGTTTACATGGAAAGAATAAAAGGATATGAAATGCATCCATCACTAGATCTCACCCTAGCCACCTCAAGGTGATAATCTAGATACGGATGCATTATCCAAGCCTCCAATACAACTAATTCTTGTTTCCCTTTCCCAGTAAGCCACTACTACTAGGGTAGGTACTCCTTTTTCCTTAGTTCATACTACGTCTTGTTTTACAACTAGCTCGGTAGCCAAAATCTAGTAGGAGGCATAGATTTTCAAAGATGTGCCCATAGAACTTGGCAAGGCTAATAGCCCCAACTAGCTACCAAGATACTATAGCTTGTGGTAGGGTGGACGTAAAGCCTATCTTGATCTACAAAGATCTAACACAAGAGGAGAAAAAGGTATAGGCAAGCACCACCCCAATGCTAGCATCATCAAGCAAAGGGAAACAAGCAGTGAAAGAGAAGCTTGTTGCCCTTAGTGATAATGAAGCACTACAAAGAAGCCTTGACTTCTCAATTGGAACTGTCTTTGAGGATCCCATGTGTATTTTGCTCTTGAAATGTTGCAAATCTCTCAAACAATAGCAATATGAGGGCCTTGAGTAAGTTGAAGTCCTCGAAAATTATCATTGCCAAGTACTGGCCAATGTAGATATTTAACAGAATCACCTTCAATAGGATAATCAAATAGGTGCCTACTACCTAGAAACCTTGGTTGTGTAAAATTCTTCTTCCACCATATTTCCTAGTTTATATGTCCAAACAGTATGGTAGTATGCTTTGCTAATTAGAAAACTAAGCAAACCCCATTGAGGAAAGTGTGTTGAGATGGCAAGCTCAACACGTGCAGACATTGATGATGGACCGCCTAGCTAGATGAGTCCGCACATCTACACTTAGTACGTTGGTGGTCATTATGATACTCACATGGCCATTGACTTATCACTTATTATATAAAGTTTGTTACACCTACCTACAACTGACAAATATATAATGACAGTCGATTAGTGTAGTCGGTTATGCACTGTTTGACTTAGAAGGCCACTTTTCTTTATGTTGTATCTTATATATACTTTGTGTACATTGTATAGTGTGTGGAAGAAGAAGATGAAATCAACAAGAAAAAGTTTTGGTATCCATCTCTCTTCTTGTGTTCTTGAGTGAGCTTCCTCTTGTGTATACAATGTGTGTTTGGCACTGCACCTCAAGCAAGTCCCCCCACCACGCGATTCTTGACATTGTATTAGAGCTACGCCCTTGAGAGAGACTGATTTTGAAGGCTGAAGTGAAAGAGAAGAAGCAAGGTTCGAGCAAGCAAGCAATGGGTAAGAAGCTTTCCTATTCTTCCACTCTCTCTCTCTCTTGGATAGTGCCTGTGGAGGCACCGAAAGCAGGGTCGAGCAAAAATCTCAGATTGCTATGAGATTTGGTATGCGAGTAGATCACTGTATATTCTATAGAAATGCCCTCTAGGGCTTGCCTTCAGTTATTTTGAGCATTTGAGGCAGTTTCAGGCCCCATTTTAGAGCCGCAAGGTTGCGGACAACAGTTTCAGGGCACATTGTGATTTCGGCTATATTGACGGAAAGTGGGTGCACAAGGTACAGATTGCGAATCTATAATTTTTGAGGTGTTTGCAGGAAGCAAACATAAGGTTTATCTGCAAACAGGTTGCAGATTACATATACTATTAAGCAATCAGTGAAAAAGGTTGCTTGGTGTATTGTTGTGCACGTGTTGTGAAAGATTGCAAAAGACTAGCTTGTTGTGTTGTATCCTTATTTGTGATAATGGTAGAGCACAGTGGAAATCCCATTATTGAGAATCTCAACAAGAACAACTACCCTTCATGGAAGTTTTGTGTGACGAACTTCCTCATTGGAAAGGGCCTTTATGAGTTTGTTTCAGGTGAAGAAAATGAGCCAGAGCTGGGTATCCCTCCGACTGCAGAGATGAGTTAAAAGCATGGAAAGAGTGGAATGTGAAAGATAAAAAGGTGATGTACTAGCTATCTGCAGTCATTGATAGTACGATTGTTGAGATATCGAGCTCCACTCGTGATACGCCAGGGTGACCGTTGTGTATTTATGTCACCGACTTGTCAGTTGCAGATGCGGTTGGTACACCGCCCCTGAATAATAGCTACATGATAGCTATCCTTATCTACTCTAGTTCGTGGCTCAGTTAGTATGCCACCTTAGTTAGTTGAGTTTGGTTTGAGACCCATATCTAGGGTTCTTCTATTTCTTTGTACTTGAGTTCTTTTGGCTTACACAACTAAGAAGAGGAAAATTGTTTTTAGCCTCCACCCTTGTGTGTCTTCCCCCATTGTGCAAGTAAGAAAGCTTCAAGCGAGACTCCTTCCTTCTCTCCCACAATCTTGACATGGTATCAGAGCCTTGTTCGTGGTAAGGAGCTCAAGAAAGCAAGCCAAGCTCGCGGTGGTCTGGTAAGAGGAGCAGTGTTGCTTTCATTTTCTGTTTTGGGAGCAGATCACTGCAGGTAGCACAGCCGGAAATTGCAGGAGTGCATTGTCTCAGGTTGAGACGCCCTTCGCGGTGAAGCAAGAGGGTAGTATATGCTGCGGGTAAGGGCTTTAGCCCTTGGCGACCTTGTTTTTTTTATTTGAGGCCATTTCGGGGCCTGTTTTGCAGACGGAAGTTTTATGCACGCACTCAGGAAAAGGCTCAGTTTTATGCTGTGCAGCCACTGTTCTACAGGTCGGTGAAAAGTTACTGTAGAAATTGTATCGTATGCTTGTGCGCAGAGACATTGGGAGTTTCAGAATCATCCTTGGTTCCTGTTTATGCAAAATCGTCACTAGGAAGTGACTGTGTGGTCAAATACCACTTTCGCCAGTTTTGCAGATTTGCCCTTGTGAGGGTGAAGCTGTGTTTTTTGCAGTGACAGAATTTCTTGCAGTATTCTCTAATGGCGTCTGATTCTCTTTCACAGATTGTCACTGAAAAGCTTGACAAGAACAACTTCCAGGCATGGAAGTTTAGAATGACAAATTTCCTTATGGGAAAAGGATATTGGGAATTTGTTGCAGGAAATGAAGAAGAACCAGTTCTTCCTGATGTTCCCAATCAACAACAAATGCAGGCATTTAAAACATGGCATGAGAGAGCCAGGAAAGTTATGTACTGGCTGTCTATCAGCATTTCAGACTCTATGATTGTGCATATTCAAGATGCAAGTACGCCAAAGGAGGCATGGGACACTTTGTCAAAAATGTATAGCACAAATACACAAGCTAGGAAAATGCAGCTCAAGCAAGAGTTGCACAATGTGCAAAGAGAAAATATGAGCATCAACGACTACCACATGAAGGTGAAGAAGATTGCAGATGCACTTGCTTCCATTGGGTCGCCAGTGGAAGATGATGATTTAGTTTCCGTGACCTTGAATGGTCTAGGAAAGGATTATGCACAGTTTTGGACATCCATTTCAGTTCGTGAAAGATTTCCTGATTTTGAGGAGTTGATTGCTCTTCTAATTTCTGAGGAGCAGAGAAATGGTGGTGCATCTTCTTCAAGAGGAACTTCAAAAGAAGCTGTCTTCTACTCAAATGCTGGAAGAGGTAGAGGCAGAGGTAGAGGAGGCCGATTTGGAGGCCGTGGTAGAAATCAGAATATGCAGCAAACTCAAGAAAACCAGTCCTATGGAGGAGGACGTGGTAACTCTAGAGGCAGGGGGAGCCAAAGAGGTTGTGGTGGATGGCAAAGAGGTCAAAATGCAAACAGTAATGTTGAATGCTACTACTGTGGTAAAATGGGTCATATGGCTAAAGACTGCTATAAAAAGCAGAATGACATCATGAATGGAAAACTGCAACAAGGGAATTATGCATCTTCTAGTAGACAGGGTGATGACAGAAATGAGCATTTGTTCATGGTGCAGCACATGAACAATTCTGTGACAAGTACAGAAGAAAGCAATGATGTATGGTATGTTGACTCAGGTGCATCAAACCACATGACAGGTCATGCAGAATGGATGGAGGATGCAAGGAAAATGGAAAAACCAGGATTTGTGGAGACTGGTGATGATACTGCACATCCTATTGTGCAGATTGGAAAAATTCCCTTGTCTATGCAGGATGGGAAAAAGAAATACCTGTCCGATGTATTTCATGTCCCGAATATCACCAAGAATCTGGTTTCTGTTGGTCAAATGGTTGAACAGGGCTTGCAGGTCAGATTTAATCCTCATGGATGCTTTGTTGAGGATATGAAAAATAAAGGTCGCTTGATAGCAAAAGGAAAGACGAAGGGCAGAATGTTTACGTTGGATGCAGACATGTCTGAATTGAGTGCAGCAATGTTTGCACATGGGACCGGTGTAGTTGCAGATATTGATATCTGGCATAAACGCATTGGTCATGTTAATGTACATCGACTTAAATCAATGCAGGCCCAAAATATTGTTGCAGGTTTGCCGAAATTCAAGGTTGCAGAAATGCATAAGGTATGTGAAGCCTGTCAGTTTGGAAAACAGGCAAGGAAACCATTTCCTAGACATGTTCAAGAGAGTGAGAAGCCATTGGAATTAATCCACTCTGATGTGTGGACTACTAAAGCTGCATCTCTTGGAGGCTGTCATTATTTTGTCACTTTTATTGATGACTATAGCAAAAAAGTTTGGGTGTATTTTATGAAAAAGAAAAGTGAAGTTTTTGGGCATTTCAAAACTCTTAAAGCTATGGCTGAAAAAGAAACAGGTCTGCAAATAAAATGCCTAAGGTCAGATGGAGGGGGAGAGTACCTCTCAAATGAGTTTGCAAAGTTCTTGCAGGAGCATGGCATAAAGAAGCAATATTCATGCAGTTATACCCCACAACAAAATGGAATTGCAGAAAGGAAAAACAGGCATATTGGAGAGGTATCTCGTGCCATGCTCAATGAAAAAGACTTGCCAGATTTTTATTGGGCTGAAGCAGTTGCTACAGCAGTCTACATAATGAACAGGACTCCCACTGCAGCAATACATGGAATGACTCCAGAGGAGAGGTATACTGGTAGGAAACCAGATATTTCTCATTTGAAAATTTTTGGTTGCATTGCCTATGTACATGTGCCAGATGAGCTGAGATCCAAGTTGGATCCAAAAGCTGAGAAGTGCATCTTTATTGGTTACTCTCTGCAGCAAAAAGGGTATAGATGCTATAACCCTTCTACTCGTAAGTTTACAGTGAGCAGAGATGTTGTTTTTGATGAGATGAGTAGCTGGTATAAACCAGTAAATGTGATTGATGATGAAAATGCACAAAATGGTAATGCTACACAGAATTCACAGCAGCAGTCACAAAATATTAGTGGACCTGGAGCGTCCTCTAGCAGTGGTTCACATTCTTCGCCATGGACAGGCAGATTGAGATCAGGAGAATCTTCTCAAAGCAATGCAGATAGTGGTATGCAGGTATCACGAAAAGGAAAAGAGAAAGTTGATCAGCCCATGTTTGATGTGAATGCAGGTCACTCTTATGTGGATGGTGAATCCAGTGGCTCAGAACAGAGCATTGATGATGAGTTGGGTATTCCTTCTATTGTTACACCTGGAGTAAGGAAGACCATGGATGTTTTGAGAGCACCTGGGAGTGAACCTACTTTGCGCAGGTCTACGAGAGCTAGGTATCCTGTGGATAGGCTGAAATATGATGGATTTACATCCATTCACTATGCATATATGGTCAAAGTGATACAGGAACTAGAACCCACATCTTTTGAGCAAGCCATGGGAAAAGAAAAATGGGAGAAAGCCATGGATGAAGAAATGGATGCCTTGGAAGAAAATGCTACATGGGAGTTAGTACCTTTGCCTAAAGGTAAGAATGCAATTGGCTGTAAGTGGGTTTATAAGGTGAAGCACAATGCAGATGGTTCTGTGAACAGATACAAGGCAAGATTAGTAGTCAAGGGGTATGCACAAACATATGGCATTGACTATGAAGAAATATTCAGTCCAGTTGCAAGGATGGCAACTGTAAGAGCAGTCATTGCTATGGCTGCATCAAAGGGATGGTCTTTACATCAGATGGATGTAAAGAATGCCTTCTTGCATGGTGATTTGCAAGAAGAGGTCTATATGGAGCAGCCACCAGGTTATGTGCATGTTGTTCATCTTGAGTTTTTTTGCAGGTTGAAGAAAGCCTTGTATGGCTTGAAGCAAGCACCTAGAGCATGGTCTGACAAGATAGGACAGTATCTTGTCACTATTGGCTTTCAGATTTCCAAGGCAGATTTCTCACTTTATGTGAGAAAAACAGAGAAAGGTATTATGCTACTTGTCATTTATGTTGATGATTTGATTATGACAGGTGACAGTGTTGAAGATATCCTTCATGTGAAAATGCTATTGAAGCAGAAGTTTGAGATGAAGGATTTGGGAGAGCTGCGTTATTTCTTGGGCATTGAGGTGATTAGATCACCAAGTGGGATACAGCTCTTGCAGAGGCAGTATGGATTGGACATGCTGTCCAAATATGGGATGACAGGCTGTAAGCCTATTTCAGTTCCTTTGGAGCAAAATGTGAAGCTGAGCACAGATGCAGGTGAGCTTCTAGAAGACCCTACTATGTACAGACGCATAGTAGGAAGTTTGATTTATATGACTATTACCAGGCCAGATTTGAGCTATGTTGTTGGATTGGTAAGTCAGTTTATGCAGGCTCCAAGGAAACCACATTTGGATGCGGCTAGACGCATACTCAGGTATGTGAAGTCCACATTGCAGTATGGACTATTTTATGAGACTGGGGTTCAGATACAGTTGCATGGATACACTGATGCTGATTGGGCTGGTAGTATTTCTGATAGACGATCTACCAGTGGATATGTATTCTCTTTTGGGAGTGCTGCAGTCACTTGGAGCAGCAAGAAACAGCCTACAGTTGCCTTGTCGAGCACAGAGGCTGAGTACAGGGGTACAGCAATGGCTGCATGTGAGGTAGCTTGGTTGCATAAGCTACTTTATGATATGCATCAGTCTACAGATGGGCCAGTTGTCATTTATTGTGACAACATGAGTAGTATACACTTGGCAAATAACCCAGTCTATCATGCTAGAACAAAGCACATTGAGGTGCATTATCACTATGTGCGAGAGAGGGTTTTACTAGGTCTTATTGATCTAGTTTATGTCAGCACAGAGGATCAGGTAGCTGACATATTCACGAAGGCATTGGGCACAGAGAAGCTGCGCAAGTTCAGAGACCTGCTTGGTGTGCAGGAATTGGGATTGAGCTCGAGGGGGAGTGTTGAGATATCGAGCTCCACTCGTGATACGCCAGGGTGACCGTTGTGTATTTATGTCACCGACTTTTCAGTTGCAGATGCGGTTGGTACACCGCCCCTGAATAATAGCTACATGATAGCTATCCTTATCTACTCTAGTTCGTGGCTCAGTTAGTATGCCACCTTAGTTAGTTGAGTTTGGTTTGAGACCCATATCTAGGGTTCTTCTATTTCTTTGTACTTGAGTTCTTTTGGCTTACACAACTAAGAAGAGGAAAACTGTTTTCAGCCTCCACCCTTGTGTGTCTTCCCCCATTGTGCAAGCAAGAAAGCTTCAAGCGAGACTCCTTCCTTCTCTCCCACAATCTTGACAACGATGTTGGGACATATCAGGAATGCAGAAACTTCACATGCAGCTTGGACAATTTTTGAGAATATGTTTTCACTAAATACAAAGGCACGAAAGATTAAACTCAATCAAGAGCTGAATGCCTTGAAGAAGAAAAAATGTATGTCAATGAGTATGTATTGAAGGTGAGGAGCATTGCAGATGCTTTAGTAGCGATTGATGTAATGCCTGATGATGATGATTTGGTTTCATCCACTTTGAGTGGCCTTAACAATGAGAAGGCATGGAAATCATTTGTTACTTCAGTATATGTATGGAAGCCATTTCCAGATTTTGATGAGTTGATCTCTCTCATAGGGGACGTGGTAGATCCTCTTTGAGAGGCTATGGTATGGGACGTGCTGGCGATAACCAGCAAAACAAGTTCAATCAGCAATTTGGTGAAATGTAAGTTTCAGGAGGCCGAGGAAACTTTAGAGGCAGTAGGGGGAGCTCTAGAGGAAGAGGTGGATGGCAAAATAGAGGTTCTGGAAATTCTGCTATTGTTTACCATTATTGTGGCAAAACATGCCATATTGTAGCCCATTGCTATGCTAAGAAGGATGATATTCATAGTGGTAAATTGTAGCAAGGAAACTATGTATCATCTTCACGATAGAATGAAGATAAAAATGAGTGTCTTTTTGTTATGTAGCATATGATGAATGCAGTTACAAGAAAGGGGATACATGATGATGTATGATATGTTGATTTAGGTGCATCTAGTCATATGACCAGTCATGTTGAATGGTTTGGAGAGATACAAGACCTACAAAATCCAGGTTATGTGTAGACGGGTGATGATTCATGCCACCCAATTTCACACATTGGAAAGGTTCCCTTGTCCTTGTATGATAGTCAGACAAAGAGTCTCACAGATGTATTACATGTGCCATCAATTACAAAGAATCTAGTGTCTGTTGGCCAAATGGTAGAGCAGGGGTTGTAGGTCCGATTCAATGCAAAAGGTTGTTTTGTAGAAGACTTTAATGATAAGTGGAGGTTGGTCACAAAAGGAAGTAGAGTTGGCACTTTAGATGCTGGAATTCCTGCAATGGATGCTGCTATGTATGCTAAAGGAAAACTAGTAGTTGCAGGTTACATGGTTTCTTTCTTATATCCATTCATGATCCACCTATGCAATATGCTTGTTTTCCTACTCAACAACTCCATTTTGCTATGGAGTATATCTATGTGTATACTACAGTATACCGTGTTTCTATAAAAATTTAGAAAACTCGTTGGAGAGATATTATCCCCCTCTAGCTAACCTTTGGCATTTGATATGCAACCCTATCTTCTTCTCAACCAAATCCTTAAAGCTTTTAAAGTAAGTGAACACCTCACTTTTCTCACACCCGTATAAAGCAAACCCATACTTTCCGAGTATAATTTTCAATAGAGGAAACATAATACTTACAACCACTCAAAGTTGTAATCTTTGTATAGGACTCCATGTATTAGAACGTATCAATTCAAGTTGCTTCTTGCATACATGCTTTTCATGTGAAAATGCATGTCTTGCTTACTTTTCAAATTGACATGCTTCACATATTTTATGTATCCCATCAACTCTAAAATTGGACAAACCATCCACAATCTATTTTGATTGCATGTCTTTTAGATGACACTTCACATTCACATGACCAATTTACTTATGCCAAATTTCAATATCAGCCACAATACCTAAACCTTGTGGAAACATGGTAATTTCAAGTAGACTTACATTAAGAGTAAACAATCTACTAATATATTTTTCTTTTGTAATCAAACTACAATCATTTTTAAGATCTTCTACATAATAACTATCAAATGTGAACTGAACTTGCAATCTTTGTTGTTCCCCCATCTTTTAGTACATGTAGCACATCAACTGAGTACTTGGTTTTACCACACTATATACTCACAAAATAACATTTTTAACATGAATAATGGGAGAAGCTATATCATCCCCCATCTCCACATAGCCTAGAGACTTTGGAATGCACATCTCTCTAAACCACTCTCTATGATAATTTGTGTGGTTAGAGGCACCTAAGTCTATATACCATATATCATTCTTTGATGAACTATTATTAATCATAAGATTCATAAAGTGCTACATAACAAACACATGTTCACTTCTGTCATCATTATTTCTGCTACCAGATACATAATTGCCTTGCCATTTTTTCTAATTTCTAATTTCAATCTTCTTTATGAAGTATTACTTAGAAATGTGGCCTTTTTAACCACAATGCCAGTAGTATCTACTATGATTAGAATTCTACTACTTGATAGAATCTACAACTTGGTCTCTTTGACTCCCCCATCCTCAGGATCATTCTCCTCTATTTTGCTATGCATCATAACTCTGACCAAGACCACCACCTTGGCTTTTGCCATGACCTCTACCTCTACTAGTAAAGTAAAATACATGTTCAAACTTATTCTTGCTTTCAAAAGAAGAGAAATACAATCCAATTCTCTTTTCCTCAAGTTTTAGTATAAAAACCAAGTCTACAAAAAGGATATTATCCCTCATATTCATAGATAACCTAAAGCTCTTGCGTTCATCTCAAGTCCATCTAAACATGCATAAATAACAACAACATCATCAACTATCACATTAATAGATCCAAGAGATTCTAAAATACTCTTGACCTTCAAGGCATAATCATTAATGGATAGGCTCCCTCTTTTCACTTGATTTGGCTTTGACTTGAGCTGCATCTAGTTGAGTTTTGTTTACTTTAAACATCCTTGCACGAATCTTCCATACGCAATAGCAAGAATATTAGATTCATGTAAATATCTTATTATACTATATATGACATTGACAGACAATCAACATATGACTTTACTTTGTGTCTACTCCCAATCTTTTCTAATCTTTATCTCTTTTGTAGTAGCATTTCACATTGGAACTTTGGGTGCTACTGCCATGTCTCCTTCAATGTAATCCCAAATACCTTTGCCCTTCAAGAAAAATATCATCCTAAACTTCCATGTAGGATAATTGTTCTTATCAAGATTCTTGCTGACAATTTGGTTGAAGTTATCGGACATTTTTGACAAAACAAACAACCTTGCAAAAATTTGAAATGTGCAACAAGCAAGCTGAGACCAAGTGTACCACAACTAAACATGTAGTCATTTTCTCTGAGATTGCACAACAATAACTGCAATTTGTAATATATATGCAAATTCCTTCTTTTCTGCAAAAACCAATAAACACGTTGTCAAGTGTTTTTCTGAAAACTGAAAAGCCCTAGTCAAATTATAGTTAAGTTTGATTTCTGCTAGCTTAGTTGTTTGCATGACAGTTTGTTTTGTTATTAGATTTTTTGTGTTTGTTTAGCTTAGGATTTGTTTCTGCCATTTTGTTTAATTTGTTGAGTGTGAAACTTGATAGCCTTGGTCGAGCTTGGTATTTTTTCGAACAGGATGAAGCTTGTGTTTGTCAATAGCTGCTGAACATTGAGGAATAAGGTATGTTTTCTTGTCAAGACTTTTGCACATCATAGGGGATAATGGGTTCACGAGCACTTCATGTTGCACTTGTTGATGCACTACACTCGGGGGTCGTCTCCTATTCTTATCAAATACTTCCATGCCATGGGTTGGGATTATGCACATTTTGCACCATCATTGAGCACTAGCACGGCATGAGGTCCGCTGCAACTATATATAGTAAAATTTAGATGCACACACATATGAGAGAGCACCTGTCATTGAGCACGCACAATTCTTGCACACACCATTTGGGATGTTCATCACAAAGTTAAGGACCTCTGGTTGAGAGGGTAAGGTGGTTGGGAGAGTTCGAGGGTCGTGAAGGACACCATCAATTGTGAGATGGGTTGTTCATATCTGGTCAACATCTTGAGGACCATCATTTCTTGAGTGATTGTGAGATTTTGGATGGGTGGAGTGGAGTATATCGTATCTTCTTATGAGAGTTGAGAGGTGAGGATAAGGAATTTTAAATTAATAAGAAATTTTGTTGCATTTTGCATGACACACGATAACATGTAGATAAACTAGGCACAATTTCTTCAATGCATACATTATTTTTGTGTGAGCATGGATTGATTGATTGCATATCATGGATCCAACATTGCATATTTTTCCAAATCATGTATGGTTGTGCATGAAGTTCCTTTTCATAGCATATTCCTGCTAGGGCACACTGCATAAAAAACAGGTTCATATCTAGAGAATATTCATTTTGAAGACTCAAGAATCAAAGGAAAAAGGATGTACGTTTTACATCGTCAGCAAGTATTTCTTGAAGAAAAAGAAGAGATGTGTGGTGAAAGTGTGTGCAATTACAATAACAATAGGCCAAGGAAGGGAATAAGTCGTCCAAGATAAAAGATGGAGAAAAAATGATGCGATTTATGAAAATCGGTATTTTTTCCCGAACTTGATGGATTTTTGTAATTCTGCTCGTGCTCACTTGTCAACCAGATGCGTTTCGATCGTTTTGAGTACCCGAACAATTATATTTGGAGTTCAAATGACGAAGTTATGATCCAAACAAGTTGCAAACAGGCATAGAGCAGAACAAACGAAAATAGTGAAAAGCAGTAGAAAAGCAAAAGCCAAAAGTTGAAAGCAAAAAGCCTAATGTATGTGAGTGTGGATAGAAAACTATATAAGGAGATGAGAATGGAGAGTTAAGGGCCTTCCCCCTTGATTATAATTGTATTTTGTGAGAGAGGAGAGTGGAGGGTCGCATGCTAGAGTGAGCTCTTGTCATGCTAATTTGAAAGTTCGAGCCTTTGGATGTTAAAGCGCCGAGCGTGGGATCATGGTTTTTAAGGTACGAGAATATATTTCTCTTGGGTTGTTTTTGGATTATTGGTATTTCCGTTGTGTGGTTGTGTGATGCTCTACCCGCATACGGGTTTTAAATTTTTTGTGAGCTATAAGAGGCATTGTTTTTAGTCTTGTTTTTTGTGTGGCTTGTGGTGTTTTATCAAGAATATCTGAATTTTTCAAATTCAGTTGTGCATTTAACAAATTCAATTACCCCAACCGGCACTCCTTAACGTCTCGTTATCGGTTTGTAAATGAGGCTTGCTCTCGATCACCGCTCACGTAACATCTCTTTTTTGGTTCCCCCACTGGGGAGTGCTGAAATTGACATTGTTGTTGTTTTGAATGTGAGTTTATTTTGATTTCTTATGATTGTTGAAAATGGCTAATGATTTTCTTGAGTTCCATGGTAATCATAGTGAAAATCCTGAAAGATTTTTAGAAAAAATAGAGCTGTGTTGTTTGATAGAGAGAGTGACTAATCTTGAGGATAAACTCCAGATTTTTAGATATCAATTGCAGGGAGAAGCATGAAATTGGTTGTTTGACTTTGACAGAAACCTGCAATTTAAGAGACAAAATTTGGATTATGAGACCATTAAAAATGCTTTTCTATCTAGGTTTAAAAAAAGAGAAAGTCAAAGTGAGATTTGGGTGAAAATAGAAACTTGTGTTCAAAAAGATGATCAGTGTGTTGAGGATTTTGCTAGGGAGTTTGAAAGATTGTGGAATCGATGGAGTTTAACATTGTTAGAAGGTGAGATAGCCCCAGTTATGTTGAAGATAATGTATTTTGTAAATGGGTTGAAATTAGAAGATTGGAGAGTGAAATTAGAGGTAAAGAACCCTAAGACTTTTGAGGAAGTGGTAAAGATAGCTCAATATCAAGAGAGGAAGACCAAAAGAAAAAAAGAGTTAGGGTTTGATGAACCAAGGGAAAGGTTGAGTTCAAGGCGAGTTGAGAGAAAAGTTTTTGAGGAGAAGGGAGTTAGTTATTTCTATCCTGAGAGAGGTATACTATATTCTCTATTTAGGATAGATGAGTTGACTTGTGAGAAATCAATTGAAGTATGTGAGGAAAAACTCCCTAGGGTGATTGAGGAGAAAAATACTTGTTTGACTAATTGGAGTGAAGAGTCTAGGAGTGTGAATACATACCCATTGACCACAGATACTTCTAGTTCAGTGATTAGTGATTTAACTAAAGAAGAGGGATCGACTGATGATACTTTGGAGCTTGAGGACTATAAAGATGAGCTAGAGTTGGATCTGAGTTGTAAAGAAGAAAATGAGAGACCAGATTGTTTTAAGGACCAAGAGTTCTCATGTTCTTTGGGAGAGGATGAGAGTCAAGAAAGTTTTGATATTTTTTATAAAAAAAGGAGTGATGAAAATTCTGATAGTCATGACAGTGTTGAAGAGAGTAAATACAATTTAGAGAGTGATCTTGTTTGCCTTGGTGATAGTATAGATGGATCTGATTGCTTGAAAGATGAAGAGAGAATAGAGTATGATTTGTTGAGTCTTTTGGAAAACTATGAGGGGAAGGGCTTAGAAACTGTAAGTTTTCAAGATGAAATTAAGGGTTCGAATTTGTTGCCTGATGAGTTTTTTGAGATTTGTTGTGAGTTTGATGATCAAGAGAGTATTGAGGTTTTGGGTTCTGACTCTTGTTGTGATTCTGGTATTGGTGTTGCTGACTTTGATGAATCTTGTGAGTTGGTTGGTGATGTTTTGAGTAGCCATGGAGAGGCTTTTGTTTGTGATGTTGATGATGTTGTTTTGAGTAGAATTAACCTCATGCTTCTTGATAGTTGTGTAGATAATTGTTTGGTTGATTTAGGCAACAATGACGAAGAGAAAGCTTCATTTGATAGTCTTTTAGTTTCTTTGAGTTCTCCTAAAGGTTTTGATGTTGTTTCTGATGATTCTGATTGGGGTTTTGAGGATCTTGAGAGTAACATTAATGAGCATGTGAGAGAAAATTTGAATAAGGCTTTAAAAAGGATCGAGAATTTGAGGGGAGAGCGGTTTAAAATCAAGAAAATAGAGTTGGAAGAGGTTTGTGAGGAGGTAGCAGGGGATTTGGTAGTTAAGGAGTCTTTGGTTGAGGTTTTAGACCCAAAATTGTTATATAGTGAAGATGTTATTCGTGATTATGTAGAGGTGAAAGTTTTTTCGGTTTCTTGTAAGGATACTATGGAAGGTGTTTACCACTCTTTGTGTGTGAAAGACTCGATGGAGTCTTGTATTGTTGATGAGTTGAGTGATGTGGCTAGGTGTCCTGGAGTGACCCCATTTGTGGATGTTGTTAGTTTTTGTGGTGTTATGAGTCCGGAGTTGACTCCTTTTGATGTTGGGTTTGATTTGGAGATTGAGTTGGGAGATCCTTACATGGTATCTTTAGGAGAAGTTGTAGATGAATCAATGAATGAATTTGAGATTGGCAACAAAGAAAGGGTCAAAACTTTATTTAGAGACTTTAGAAGTAACATGGTTTTTCCTAGGGAGGATGGGTGGGATATGAAGATTTTGGATTATGGTTGGGATTTAAAGAATTTGGAGGATGGTGTATTTTCCTTAGATGGAGAGGATTGTCTCAAGGATTTTGATGAGAATTTCATGGATGAGTTTTGTCTATCTGTAAAGGAGTTGCTTGAGAGAAATGTGCCATTTGTGTTTGTTGAGAAGATTGTGGATAGATCATTGGATTTGATTTTTGATTGGCTTATAAATGTTGCATCATTTTATGAAAGCAACTGCTGCACATGAATGTTTGCAGACTTGGGGGAGGGCTAAATATGTCAAGTGTTTTTCTGAAAACTGAAAAGCCCTAGTCAAATTATAGTTAGGTTTGATTTTTGCTAGCTTAGTTGTTTGCATGACAGTTTGTTTTGTTATTGGATTTTTTGTGTTTGTTTAGCTTAGGATTTGTTTCTGTCATTTTGTTTAATTTGTTGAGTGTGAAACTTGATAGCCTTGGTCGAGTTTGGTATTTTTTCGAACAGGATGAAGCTTGTGTTTGTCAATAGTTGCTGAACATTGAGGAATAAGGTATGTTTTCTTGTCAAGACTTTTGCACATCACAGGGGATAATGGGTTCACGAGCACTTCATGTTGCACTTGTTGATGCACTACACTCGGGGGTCGTCTCCTGTTCTTATCAAATACTTCCATGCCATGGGTTGGGATTATGCATGTTTTGCACCATCATTGAGCACTAGCACGGCATGAGGTCCACTGCAACTATATGCAGTAAATTTTAGATGCACGTGCACATGAGAGAGCACCTGTCATTGAGCACGCACATTTCTTGCACGCATCATTTGGGATGTTCATCACAAAGTTAGGAACCTCTAGTTGAGAGGGTAAGGTGGTTGGGAGAGTTCGAGGGTCGTGAAGGATGCCATCAATTGTGAGATGGATTGTTCATATCTGGTCAACATCTTGAGGACCATCATTTCTTGAGTGATTGTGAGATTTTGGATGGGTGGAGCGGAGTATATCGTATCTTCTTATGAGAGTTGAGAGGTGAGGATAAGAAATTTTAAATTAATAAGAAATTTTGTTGCATTTTGCATGACACACGATCACATGTAGATAGACTAGGCACAATTTCTTCAATGCATACATTATTTTTGTGTGAGCATGGATTGATTGATTGCATATCATGGATCCAACATTGCATATTTTTCCAAATCATGTATGGTTGTGCATGAAGTTCCTTTTCATAGCATATTCCTGCTAGGGCACACTGCATAAAAAATAGGTTCATATCCAGAGAATATTCATTTTGAAGACTCAAGGATCAAAGGAAAAAGGGCGTACGTTTTACATCGTCAACGAGTATTTCTTGAAGAAAAAGAAGACATGTGTGGTGAAAGTGTGTGCAATTACAATAACAATAGGCAAAGGAAGGGAATAAGTCATCCAAGATAAAAGATGGAGAAAAAATGATGTGATTTACGAAAATCGATATTTTTGCCCGAACTTGATGGATTGATCGTTTTGAGTACCCAAACAACTATATTTGGAGTTCAAATGACGAAGTTATGATCCAAACAAGTTGCAAACATGCATAGAGCAGAACAAACGAAAATAGTGAAAAGCAGTAGAAAAGCAAAAGCCAAAAGCTGAAAGCAAAAAGCCTAATGTATGTGAGTGTGGATAGAAAACTATATAACGAGATGAGAATGGAGAGTTAAGGGCCTTCCCCCTTGATTATAATTGTATTTTGTGAGACAGGACAGTGGAGGGTCGCATGCTAGAGTGAGCTCTTGTCATGCTAATTTGAAAGTTGGAGCCTTTGGATGTCAAAGCGCCGAGCGTGGGATCATGGTTGTTAAGGTACGAGAATATATTTCTCTTGGGTTGTTTTTGAATTATTGGTATTTCCGTTGTGTGATTGTGTGATGCTCTACCCATATACGGGTTTTAAATTTTTTGTGAGCTATAAGAGGCATTGTTTTTAGTCTTGTTTTTTGTGTGGCTTGTGGTGTTTTATCAAGAATATCTGATTTTTTCAAATTGAGTTGTGCATTTAACAAAGTAAATAATCCCAACCAGCACTTCTTAACGTCTCGTTATTGGGTTGTGAGTGAGGCTTGCTCTCGATCACCGCTCGTGTAACAACGTGAAATCTTATAGATTTGAAATTTGTAACTTTTGCATCTATAAATGGCCAACATAGTCGAAACAATAGTATGCCTAAAAAAAAAATTTGAAACTACTTGAAGGTCCAAACTGGAGGTCAAAATGACCTTAAATACCAAAAATGATGGTAGACTTTACCTATAAGGCTTTATTGTAGTATATGTATTTTTCTTCTTGCTCACTAAGTTTCATTACAATGGGAGGCTATAGCCCTACAACCTCAAGAGCCTCGTATGGCTATAATCTAAGGTGAATTGAGTAAGTTGGAAGTGCTTCTTACTTGTTGCTTGCTTTCTTACTTTTGTTCTCTAACACTTGCACCTCACCCTTCAATCAAGCTCCTTGCAGTTGTGGGATGGCTCTCATACCATGAAGACAAAGAAGAGAAGAGAGAGGTAAAGAAATCAAGAGTACATATACAAAAAGAATGGAGACTTGAGCACAGGGTCGAAATCTTCTTCTTCTTCATTATTTTACTAAAAAAACTAAGTCTCTAACATGATAAAAGACTAATATAAAAGTACCACAATGTATGTACACGTGATTACTAAGTATGAACCTACAAAGAAAAGAAGAGATGGGAATAATGAATATGTCATAACCAAGGGTGAACTACATGGGTGTAGTCCAACTATAGAATCATTGGTATACCCTCATGTCGATCACCTAACATGGTAGTGAGTAATATTCTCCCACATCACCAAGGCACATAGTGGATACCAACTCATGTAGAGCTCAACATCTCAACACTCAATAGGTCCCTCACTCTGTAACTCTCTCTCCCTCACACTCAAGTTCTTACCCTTTCACAATATGGAAGAAAGGATTGAACATAAGCTCCACCCTCACTAGTTCCTTAATCTCTCCCACATTATTCTCACTCTCCCCTACTTTGAAATAGTGGATGATTGAAGTTTTATGGAAAGGAAGATAGAGAAGATGGTGACTCAAAACTTATACACAAGAATAAACTAATCATTATTAGATTTTATACATTATATACAATAGGTCTCCATTTAGAGTTGGACTTTTGGTACCCCTTTTTTCTCTTTGTATAATCTACTTTGAGCTCATGTACATGGTGCATGAAAAAATGATAGGCCTCTTTGCTTTAGGTTATGTCACAACATGCATGGGTGTGAGCTCAATTTAAACATGAATGTTTCAAAAAATATATGAGTCTTATACCCACAAGAAATAGATGAAAAACTTATATATGCACCTGATTGACGATGAAGTTGCAAAAAATTACAATTTCTTTTCAAGAAATATATGTGGTACCACTAATTGGCCTTTTCTACTCATTCTTTGGCTCTAATGAAATGTCTTTTGCAATTTGTTACCCCTTAAGGCTAACATTTACCCTCCTTGCTAACAAAGTGTTATCTCATGGCACACATTGTTGAGGTTGTAGCTTGGAATGGAGATCCAAATCATGGAGATGCATGGAACTCAATGGATGGCAAGGTAAGATGTGGAGTGGTAGGTATGGGTGATGAAGCTATAAGGATTTTCATCATTGGTGGCCCAAGATAATATTCTAATATACCTATAAAGACAAAACATGCTCTCACGTGGGGTGTGTCTATCTAACTATGTAGAGGTGGTGATTATGTAAGTTCAACTATGAGAGATTGATCAAATTCTAGGAGGCCAAAACTCCCTAAGTGTGTCCCACACTTGAGGACCCAATTGATGTAAGGGGATAAGTGTGTGCAATGAGGTTTAGGGTGGTGTATCTTGTTGGAGATACACATAGAGGGAGACAAAGACACAAATATGTGAAAAGCACAGAGAGAAGATTAATCTCTTTCTTTTCTTCCTTTTTTATTTTATGTTATTTTTTTACTTACACACACCATAGCAAGAAAGACCTCCTAAGTCTACATAGCAGTGTGAAAGATACTTAGTCACTTACTGACTAGTACAACTAGATCTAATCGACATTATTATGGCAGACCTACCATCCAACTAACCTACTACTAGAGAGAGAATCTGTACATTTATTGAGCTTGATTCTTCACACTCCCCCTCAAGCTCAAGTCACATCATGTATCCCAAGTAGCAATCTAAAGTGAGTAAACTTATCGCTACCAAGTGATTTGGTAAAGATGTCCACTATACCTACTCTTCTATCTTCACATCGATAAGATCTATCTTTTCTCCAAGTACCATTTCTCTGATGAAAGGGTGTATATACAAGTTGAAGAGTACCTTTGGATTCCCCAAGCCCAACGTATAAGGCCAAATTGTTTACTAAGGGTTTTAAGTAGGAGCATGGTGTTGATTTTGATGATGAATCTTCTCTCCTATCATCAAGATGACTACCCTATGCTCAGCTTTGGCTTTGGTTACATAGCTCAATCTAGACCTATATCAAATGAATGTTAAGATAGCTTTATTACATGGAGACTTGCACAATGAGATTTATATCCAATAGCGTAAGGGTTTGAGGAAAAAGGCATGGAACACCTAGTGCGCAAGTTAAGAAAAATACTTAATGGCCTTAAGTAGACACCTAGGGAATGGTACCACAAGTTTGATGCTTTCGTGCATTTCTAGAAATAAACTCATAATGATATGGATCTATGTTTATACATGAAGAAGGCTCGTAATGGCAGCCTTAAAATTTTGATACTCTATGTTGATCACATGTTGATTGCTGGGAGTGCTTATGATGAGATGGATACCTTGAAAAATCAGCTCAAGAAGAGCTTTAAGATGAAGGACATAGCACATCCTCACATATTCTTGGGATGTGCATCATATGCGATCACTTCAAGGGTCTCCTTTATTTGTGATATAAGGAGTATATATAGAAGGTTCTTGACAAATTTCAAATGCAAGATGTTAAGCCTATTGGTTGTCCTTTACCTTCTCATGTGAAGGTTTCTCAACCCAATTGTCCACAATTTGATGAGAAGAAGCCCAGATGGACAAGATCCCTTATGCATCTATAGTGGGTAGTTTGATGTATGCCATGATAGCCACTCGCCTTGACGACATAGCATTTGCAATGGAAGTTTGGCACACTATATGGCTACACTTGGCAGGCGACATTGGGATGCCATGAAGGGTGTCATGAGGTACCTTAAGGGCACTGCATATATGTGCATATGTTATGGTGGCCAGGATATAGAAGTCATGGGATACACTAATAATAACTATATAGGACATGCAAACAATAGGAAGTCCACCTCTCATTACGTCTTCATCTTTGCTAGAGGTGATGTTTCTTGGATGTCCACTGTACAGAAATGCATGACCCTTTTTACTACAGAGACAAAGTACATTGCAACAATTGAGACTTGTAAGGAGGCTCTCTAGTTAGGTTGTTTGGTCGTCGACCTTAGTATTACTAATGTGGTCCATACATTGCATTCAGATTCTGAGTGCCATTCAATCATGGCCAAGAATTCAACCTTACATGAGAAGAAAAAACACATTGAGGTGCACTATCACTTCATTAGGGAGGTGTTAGAGGATAATTCTATTAATCTTCTGAGCCCGATTATCCACAATTAGATGAGAAAAAGGCCAAGATAGCTAAGATCCCTTATGCATCTATAGTGGATAGTTTGATGTATGCCATGATAGCCACTTGCTCTATGAAGTGATAATGCACCTCCCTTATGAAGGGCACTACAAATATGTGCATATGTTATGGTGGCCAGGATAGAGAAGTCATGGGGTACACTAACTCTTACTATGTAGGACATACAAACACTAGGAAGTCCACTTCTAGCTATGTCTTTACCTTTGCTAAAGGTGATGTTTCTTGGATGTCCAAGATGCAAAAATGCACGACCCTTTCCACTACAGAGAAAGAGTATTTTTCAACAAGTGAGGCTTGCAAGGAGGCTCTCCAGTTAGGTTGTTTGGTCACAAACATTGGTATTACCAATATGGTCCCTACATTGTGTTCAGATTCTATGAGTGCCATTCAATTGGCCAAGAATCTGACCTTCCATACAAAGATAAAGCACATTGAGGTGCATTATCACTTCATAAGGGAGATGTTAGAGGAAAAGTCTATTGAGCTTCTCAAGATCTCAATTGACAAGAATCCTATATATATACTCACTAAAAGTCTTTGTGAGCGAAATGTTTTTGCCTTCCTTAGAAAGAAGATGGGTGAAGGATGAGATGACATCTATTCCTCATCCTATTGTACTTTATGTATACTTGTACTTTGTCACTTTTTTCTCATTCTCTCTTCACTAAGGACACATTTTCCTTTAAGTAGGAGGTTGTTGGAGGTAAAGGCACCTCTGCCTAACCATCCATGTATTCATTACATAGACAGTACCCACACACTTGTATACCATAGGTGGTGGGCACCCATCATTGTCACTTCATTCTTTATTCTTTTAGTGACATTTGAATAATGGAAGGCTACTCACATACTCTCTTTCTCTCTTAGTTCATCATTCATAGCTCTTGCTTTGCTCTTCCTTCCACTTGTATGCTTCCACTCGAGTTCTACCTTTCAATTAAGTGATAAATGGTGTTTGATCTTTGTCATTCCTTTTTGTCAACCTATCAACTATTAATTATTGGCATTGAAAAGAAATTGTTCTAATGGTGAAAATTTGCGATGGTTTTGTTTCCTAGTATGCCTTTTTTTATGGACCGTCTATGCAAAGGAGTGGTCAATTGTTGATGTAATCTTACCCATAATCCCAAGGTTCCCATTCTTCTTATTATTGTGACTTTCTTTGCCTCATCATTCCCTAAGCTTAAAAAATGTTGAAACTATCTCCTCCACCTATGATGTATTCTACTTCATCATTGCTACCTCTGAAGCCATCTTTCTAGTTTAAGTATAGGGTGGTCTCGTGACTCTCCATCAACCTGTACTCAAACCAAAATGTGTTGAGATGACAAGCTCAACACATGCGGACATTGATGATGGACCGCCTAGTTAGATGGATCCACATGTCTACACTTAGCATGTTGGTGGTCAATATGACTCTCACATGGCCACTGACTCATTACTTATTATATTCAGGTTATTATACCTATTTACAGCTGGCATAGTTATAGCGCTAGTCAACTAGTGTAGTTGATTATGCATTGTTTGACTTAGTAGGCCACTTTCCTTTATGTTGTATCTTATCTATACTTTGTGTACATTGAAAAGAGTGTGGAAGAAGAAGAAGAAACCAACAAGAAAACGTTTTGGCCTCCATCTCTCTTCTTGTCTCTTGAGTGAGCTTCTCCTTGTGCATTCTGTGTGTGTTTAGCACAGCATCTTGAGCAAGTCCCCCCACCACATGATTCTTGACATGGTATCAGAGCCATGCCATTGAGAGAGGATGATTTTGAAGGCTGAAGTGAAGGAGAAGAAGTAAGGTTCGAGCAAGCAAGCCACGGGTAAGAAGCTCTCCCATTCTTCCACTCTTTCTCTTGGATAGTGAGGCACCAGAAGCAGGGCAGAGCAAAAATCTCAGATTACAGTGAGATTTGGTGTGTGCAAAGAGCACCATATATTCTGCAGACATGCCCTTTAGGGTTTACCCGTTGCTATTTTGGCCATCCGAGGTCATTTCAAGCCCTGTTTTAGAGCCACAAGGTTGCGGACAACACTTTCAGGGTACACTGTGATTTCAGCTGTATTGACCGAAAGTGGGTGCGCAGGTTACAGATTGCGAATCTGTAATTTTTTAGGTGTTTTCAGGAAGCAAACATAAGGTTTATATGCAAACAGGTTGCAGATTACATGTGCTATTGAGCAATCAGTGAAAAAGGTTGCTTGGTGCTCTGCACGTGTTGTGAAAGATTGCAAAAGATTTGCTTGTTGTTTGGTATCAGTTTTGTGATAATGGTAGAGAACAGTGGAAACCCCATCATTGAGAAGCTCAACAAGAAGAACTACCCTTCTTGAAAGTTCCATGTCACAAACTTCCTTATTGGAAAAGGCCTCTACGAATTTGTTTTAGGTGAAGAAAAGGAGCCAGAGGTGAGTGATCCTCCAATTGCAGAAGAAACAAAGGCACGGAAGAAATGGAATGCAAAAGACAAAAAGCTCATGTATTGGATGTCTACAATAATTGACAATAATATGCTAGGACATATTAGAAATTCAGAGAATTCATATGTAGCTTGGACCATACTTGAAAGTATGTTTTTTGTAAATACAAAGGCACAAAAGATTCAACTCAAGTAAGAGTTGAATACATTGAAGAAAGTGAAGATGTCTATCAATGAGTATGCACTGAAGGTAAGGAGCATTGTAGATGCCTTGGCAGCGATTGATGCAATGCCCGATGATGATGATTTTGTGTTGTCTACCTTGGGTGGAATTAACAATGAAAAGGCTTGGAAGTCTTTTGTAACTTCCGTATATGTCAGAAAGCCATTTTCAGATTTCAATGAGTTGGTCTCCCTTATGATCACTTAAGGGATCAACATGCAGAGTGAGACATCTGAAAGAAGTGGTGAACAAGTCCAAGCTTTCTACTCCAGTTTAGGAAGGGGATGTGGCAGGTTCTCTTCAAGAGGCCGTGGTAGTGACAACCAGCAAAACAAATTGAATAAGCAACTTGGCGATATGCAGGTTTCAGGAGGTTGTGGTAACTTTAGAGGTAGGGGGCTTTAGAGGAAGAGGTGGATAGCAGAATAGAGGTTCTAACAACTCTGGTATTGTGTGTCACTACTGTGGCAAAATAGGTCATATTGCAGCCCAATGTTATGCTAAGAAAGATGATATTCACAGTGGTAAGTTGGAGCAAGGAAACTATGCATCGTCTTCACGACAGAATAAAGACAAAAATAAACGTCTATCTGTTATGCAGCATATGCTGAATGCTGTTACAGGAAAGGGAACACATGATGATGTTTGGTATGTTGATTCAGATGCATCCAATCATATGACCAGCCATGCAGAATGGTTTGGAGAGATGCAGGATTTGCAAAATGCAGGTTATGTGCAGATGGGTGATGATTCGTGCCACCCAATTTCACATATTGGAAAAGTTCCCTTATCATTGCATGATGGTGAGACAAAGAGTCTTTTAGATGTATTACATGTGCCATCTATTACAAAGAACTTGGCATCAGTCAGTCAGATGGTAGAGCAAGGGCTGCAAGTCTAATTTAATGCAAAGGGCTGCTTTGTAGAAGACTTCAATGACACGTGCAAGTTGGTTGCAAAGGGAAGTAGAGTTGGACGTATGTTTACTCTGGATGCTGGAATTCCTACTATGAATACTGCTATGTATGCTAAAGGAAAGGATGTTGTTGTAGATATTGAAATTTGGCACAAACCCATTGGACATGCAAATGTACAAAGGCTGAAATTAATGCAGTCCAAAGGGTTGGTTACAGTTTTGCCTATATTTAGAATTGTAGAATTTCATAAGGTATGCGAAGCATGTCAGTTTGGTAAGCAGGCAAGACAACCCTTTTCACATGACAGAGATGTAAGCAGAAATATCCTTGATATTGTGCATACAGATATTTGGGGGCCTACACAAAATGTATCTCTTGGAGGTAGTTCATACTTTGTCACATTCATTGATGATTGTTCTAGAACGTTGTGGGTATATTTTATGAAGGAAAAGAGTGAAGCGTTTGAGCACTTTAGAACTTTCAAGGTCGCAGTTGAAAGAGAAACATGCTTTAAAGTAAAGTGCTTGAGGTCAGATGGAGGGGAAGAGTACCTTTCGAATGAGTTCAGTGATTTTCTGAGGTCTCATGAGATAAAGAGACAGTTCACATGCAGGTATACCCCACAGCAAAATGGGGTTGCAGAAAGGAAAAACATGCATATTGCAGAAGTTGCATGCGCCTTGATGGCTGAAAAGAATATGCCTAAGCATTTTTGGTCTGAGGCTATTCATACTGTTGTTTATATTATGAACAGAACTCCCATAGTTGCAGTTCATGGTATGACCCCCGAAGAATGTTTTACAGGTAAGAAGCCTGATGTCTCACACTTGAAAGTATTTGGTTGTGTTGCATACGTTCATGTTTCAGATGAGCTACGGAAGAAGCTTGATCCAAAGGCACGAAAATATGTTTTTATTGGATACTCTTTAGAGCAGAAAGGGTATCGTTGTTATAACCCTATCACACGTAAGTTCAGAGTGAGCAGGGATGTCATCTTTGATGAAATGAGCAGTTGGTATGCATCTAGTGGTGATGCATTGGATGATGATAATGATCATTACACTCATGTGTAGGCTGAAAAGCAAGAATCACGGACTCTTAGTGGACCAGAGACATCATCTGGTAGTCCTTGGTCTAGGAGACTAAGGAGTAGCTCTACATCTTCAGGTGCATCTAGTAGCACTATAGGTAAAGATAAAGAAAAGAATAAAGTATCATATGGCATTGATGCAGTTCTTCATGGAGAATCCAATGGCTTAGAGAGCTTGGATGATGAGCTTGGCATTCCTTCAGTGAGGACTCTAGGTGTGCAGAGAGCACATGTCAATGCAAAGACTCCATTGAGTGATCCAGTGGTACGCAGGTCTAGCAGGGTGAGATACCCTATTAACAAATTTGGTTTTGAAGGTTATGCAGCTCACCATTATGCTTATATGGTGAAAGTGATTGAGGATGTTGAGCCCACATGTTTTGAGGAGGCTATTGGTCATGCTCATTGGGATGTAGCAATGGATGAGGAGATGGCTACATTAGAGGCCAGTAAAACTTGGGATCTAGTATCATTGCCAAAGGGCAAGAAAGCTATTGGATGTAAGTGGGTTTATAAGTTTAAGCACAATGTAGATGGCTCTATTAGTAGGTACAAAGCTAGGCTGGTTGCAAAAGGCTATGCCCAGACATATGGCATAGATTATGAAGAAACCTTCAGTCCAGTTGCTAGGATGGCAACTGTCAGATGTGTGATTGCTTTGGCAGCAGCCAAAGGTTGGAGCTTGCAGCAAATGGATGTGAAGAATGCCTTCTTGCATGGTGATTTGCAGGAAGAAGTGTATATGGATCAGCCAGCAAGTTATGAAGATTTAGAGCATGAAGAAGGTGCTCTATGGGCTCAAGGAAGCACCTAGAACATGGTCTGACAAGATCAGAGAGTATCCTGTCAATATTGGCTTTTATGGTTTTGATGCTGATCACTCACTTTATGTGAGAAAGGGAGATGCAGGTTTGGTCATCATAGACATCTATGTGGATGACTTGATTATTACAGGTGATAGTAATAGTGGGATTGCTGAAGTCAAGGACTTTTTGAAGAAGAAGTTTGAGATGAAGGATTTAGGTGAGCTAAGGTACTTCCTTGGCATTGAGGTGATCAGATGTGATGATGGTATATGGTTGTCCCAAAGATAGTATGGCTTGGATATGTTGTCCAAGTATGGTATGACAGCATGCAAACCACTTTTAGTCCCGTTGGAGCAGAATGTAAAGTTGAGTGCTAATGTTGGGGATGAGATAGAAGACCCTACTATGTTCAGGAGGATAGTGGGGAGTTTGATCTACATGACCATTACAAGGCCTGACTTGAGCTACATTGTTGGTCTTGTGAGTCAATTTATGCAAGTACCTAGAAAGCCACATTTGGATGCAGTCAAACGCATATTGAGATATGTGAAGTCCACATTACATTATGGACTTTTCTATGAGGCAGGTATAGATGTACAGGTGTTTGGATACACAAATGCAGATTGGGCTGGTAGTATGTCTGATAGAAGATCTACCAGCAGATACATGTTCTCTCTTGATAGTGCAGTAGTTACTTGGAGCAGCAAAAAGCAACCTACAATTGCTTTGTCGAGTACAGAGGCTGAGTATAGAGGTGCTATTGTTGCAGCATGTGAGGTAGTATGGTTGCAAAAGTTATTGGTTGATTTAGATGTGCAAGTGGAAGGTCTAGTTGTCAGTTATTGTGACAACATGAGCAGTATACAGTTGGCTAGGAACCCTGTGTTCCATGCCAGGACAAAACATATTGAGGTACACTATCACTTTGTGAGAGAGAATGTACTAGCAGGTGAGATTGAATTGGTATATGTCAGCACACAGGATCAGATAGTTGACATCTTCACGAAGGCATTGGGTACAGAGAAGCTTCAAAAGTTTCGAAACTTACTTGGAGTTGCAGAAATGCAGTTGAGCTTGAGGGGGAGTGTTGAGATGACAAGCTCAACACATGTGGACATTGATGATGGACTGCCTGGTTAGATGGATCCACATGTCTACACTTAGCATGTCGGTGGTCATTATGACTCTCGCATGGCCACTGACTCATTACTTATTATATTCAGGTTGTTACACCTATTTACAGCAGCTGGCATAGTTATAGCGCCAGTCAACTAGTGTAGTTGGTTATGCATTGTTTGACTTAGTAGGCCACTTTCCTTTATGTTGTATCTTATCTATACTTTGTTTACATTGAAAAGAGTGTGGAAGAAGAAGAAGAAACCAGCAAGAAAAAGTTTTGGCCTCCATCTCTCTTCTTGTCTCTTGAGTGAGCTTCTCCTTGTGCATTCTGTGTGTGTTTGGCACAGCTTCTTGAGCAAGTCTCCTCACCATGCGATTCTTGAAAAAATGGTTATGGTTTGGTATCACAAGTTTTGCAAGAAGCTTTTTAAGGATGTGGATGCTCATGTAACTTTGTTTAAAAATGCCTTTAGCATTAATCGAATGTCACCTTACTACTCCTTCTATGGCAACTAAGTCTCTAGTGTTTTTTTAACACTTTGCATAATGATGTTACTAGGATTTCATTATCTTCCTCTACCAATGGAAAGCCATCTAAATTAGAGTTACTAGTGGGGTGCTCTTGAAAGGTTTCAACAAATTAATGTGGAATGAATTATAAATTTGCAAATTAAGTGAAATGTGCAATCAAACGACATTATCATTGAGCTTATAGACAACATAGAATGGCCCATATTATCGTGGAGCTAGTTTAAGATTATGATGCCTTTCAATGGATTTCAACCTCCTCTTTTCAATATATAGGCAAACTAAATCATTTTATTTGAATGCAATAGCCTTATATTTCTTGTTTTCTCAACCTACATATCTCAAATATGATTTCTTAATGTTATTTGTCACTTCATTTAGATTTTTCCTAGGGTCGCTAGCTAAAACATCAACAACTAGAATATTAGTGAAGATCCTCCCAAAGCCTAGGTATTTTGTAGATTTGAAATTTTAGAGGATGTTAACCTATAGAGGCATCATATTCTACTTTTGGATGCATGGTTTTTGCAATGTCTTCTTTCTATTTCAAGCTAACAATCCTCCCACATGAGTGTGTGCCAAAATCAAATAGCTCCTTCTATATATTGTTACATTTGAGGTGATGCTGGAGACATAGAGCACCTTCAAGTGCACTTCAAGGATCATGAGCTAGGTGCAGGAGTGGGGAATCTCATGGTATCCACCCTAGCATGGGTGGCCTTGAATTCTTTATCCTTGACAACTACTTGCTTGGAGGTGTAAATTGTGGCCAATAGGGCATCAATTTCATCATTTCCTATATCTCTTCAATCTGTGAGGATGAAGCAAGAGCCAACAATGTTGGAATGGTGTCGAAAGGGAAATCACATGCTATCACTAGTATGGAGAGTGCCTTGGCACTAAAAATCTTCTCCACATCATGGAGGAAGATGAACTCTATTAGGCCAATGAAGATCTTAGCCAATCTGGACCCTTTTACATCTATTGCCTCAATCTTATCCACCTCCTCATGAGGTTTGGAGTGCAGTTGGTGTTGAGAATCTACCAATCACACCCTATGTATGCCCCTTTGTATGGAACAACTAGGCCAGGAAGATGCAGTTCATTCTAGGAAGAGAGACGGATCCCATAGGCACAGTGATGAAGTGTGCTACCAAGCATTCCTATATAATGATGTACTTGACTATCACTTTCATATGATGATAATGCAATAGTACTTGTCTCTTTGTGTCAAGTCCCTGTGTCATTGTCAGTCCTACACAAGATTGTGTTTATGAGTTCAAGTCTCAATCTTGAAACCTAATTCACTTGTGTAACATTTGTCTTCTTTGTCAATGTCAACATGAGTAGTATCTTCATCTTCCATCCTCCATAGCTTTCGCCTTTGCCATGCTCTAGATCCTGCATCTTTCACATGGTATCAGAGCCCAGACGGGCATGGCACTACTCCTTTAACTCCATTTCACTTTCATCTAGCTCAGCTTGAGCTTAGTCCAGCTCAAGACTTCATCTTCTACTCTTTTTTCTCACTGTCCTATTTGGCAGCCATAGCCAAACAGAACCTACTGCTCTTGGAGCTTCCTGATCTCCTTCCACAAGCCATATCTTAAGTTGATTTCTTCTATGAATATCTCCCCTAGATCAAGGCATTTCTCCTCATCATGACAAACACCAACATTGACCAACCATAGCTCCAGCATTGCAAGATTTCGTGGTCGCTGTTCAAATCTGCGTTGTTCCTTGTCATACTACAGGATCTCCACGCACAAGCCGTGATACATCCTGTGCCTATAGGGCTTCTTTAGCCCTTGACATAGGCTATCTAACCACCAAGTTTCAGCCCCAATGATTGTGCCTATCTTCTGCTTCAGACGAAAACACAGATGTTGCCATCGCTGCCTGTTCTGCGCCATTTCAGCGTCGTATAGCCTGCGCCATATATAGAATAAACAATGTCGATGCTGATCATGGGGCATTCAAAGCCTAACCCATGGACTATCTTCTCACCAAATATCAGCTCAAATGGCTATCGGATCGAGCTGCTATCATCGTTTTTTATCAGATGGGTTTGAAACCCTAACATAGTCCTCCATAGCTTTTTCCACTCAAGCTCATAAAACCACTTCTTTTTCTCAGTCATGCTACTTGGATCACCCTATTGACATCCAGATTCACTGATTTAGTCAGTGCCACACATCAAGGAGGGGAAGTTCTTGGAGATCCTTGGATATTTTTGAAGATTGGAAGACCAAGCATTCAAGAACCACATCAAGCTCCTCTTCCAACTCATCCTTCTCACTCTTCTCACTCAACTGAAGGTTTTGCTAATCTGATCTGAGTATTTACTCAGTGTTCAGCAAGATTTTACCAGCCATAGCCAAACAGAACCTACTGCTCTTGGAGCTTCCTGATCTCCTTCCACAAGCCATATCTTAAGTTGATTTCTTCTATGAATATCTCCCCTAGATCAAGGCATTTCTCCTCATCATGACAAACACCAACATTGACCAACCATAGCTCCAGCATTGCAAGATTTCGTGGTCGCTGTTCAAATCTGCGTTGTTCCTTGTCATACTACAGGATCTCCACGCACAAGCCGTGATACATCCTGTGCCTATAGGGCTTCTTTAGCCCTTGACATAGGCTATCTAACCACCAAGTTTCAGCCCCAATGATTGTGCCTATCTTCTGCTTCAGACGAAAACACAGATGTTGCCATCGCTGCCTGTTCTGCGCCATTTCAGCGTCGTATAGCCTGCGCCATATATAGAATAAACAATGTCGATGCTGATCATGGGGCATTCAAAGCCTAACCCATGGACTATCTTCTCACCAAATATCAGCTCAAATGGCTATCGGATCGAGCTGCTATCATCGTTTTTTATCAGATGGGTTTGAAACCCTAACATAGTCCTCCATAGCTTTTTCCACTCAAGCTCATAAAACCACTTCTTTTTCTCAGTCATGCTACTTGGATCACCCTATTGACATCCAGATTCACTGATTTAGTCAGTGCCACACATCAAGGAGGGGAAGTTCTTGGAGATCCTTGGATATTTTTGAAGATTGGAAGACCAAGCATTCAAGAACCACATCAAGCTCCTCTTCCAACTCATCCTTCTCACTCTTCTCACTCAACTGAAGGTTTTGCTAATCTGATCTGAGTATTTACTCAGTGTTCAGCAAGATTTTACCAGCAAGGAGGGGACTCAAACAACAGGTTCATCAAGCAAAGGATCGGCATCAAGAATCGCCATCTTCAACTCTAGTATCCCTTGATACTTAAGAGTGTTGATTTAACACTATCTTCACTTGTGTTTTTTGACACATTGAAGATCAATTTGGTTGCCACTTACTCACAGATTTGAAGCAGATTCTTGGTCATATCTATGATAACCAAAAAGATTTCTATGTGGATGCACGTCATGAAAAGTAACATGACCTGTGTTGCTTATCTACACTACATAGAAGATTTTTGTGATCTACTTGCAGAGAGACATGGAGTTGCTCATACTAAAGTGCAATCAATGATTCCATCTAAAGTTTTTGAAGACACTCCAGTTACCTTGGCCATCATGAAGAATGAGATGTCTTTGCTTGAGGGGGACAAAGACATGGACATGAAGACTAAAACTGCAAGCAAAGTCCATGGGGAACCAGACCAAGAAGACCATAAGATCAAAGAGCAAAGGAAGAAGGACAATAAGAAGATCAGCCATGAAGACCAAAAGACCACATCATTCAAAGCTGAAGAACCAAAGATGAAAGAAAAGAAGATTTTCCATGCTGACAAAGAGAAATCATATGCTGAAAAAGACCACAAGGGCCTATCGGTCCTTGTCTCTCATTTTCTGTTTTAAAAGCATTGTATCTGCCTTAATGTTCCTTTCATAAGCTTGAAAAAAAACTCCTCATGTAGCCTTGTACTACAGCCTCTGTACACTTTGTGAGGCCCCTGTTACAGCCTCTGGATGTCCACCATGTTTATGGTACCCACACTTAGCCTTTTCTGTGATAGCCTCTGGTGTTTTTGCCATGTTTGTGGTATGCCCACACTTTGCAGGTACTGCTCTCACTAAAGCCTCTACACACTTTGTACTTTCAGGTTGTGATTGAGGAGGGGTGTTGAGAATCTACCAATCACACCCTATGTATGCCCCTTTGTATGGAACAACTAGGCTAGGAAGATGCAGTTCATTCTAGGAAGAGAGACAGATCCCATAAGCACAGTGATGAAGTGTGCTACCAAGCATTCCTATATAATGATGTACTTGACTATCACTTTCATATGATGATAATGCAATAGTACTTGTCTCTTTGTGTCAAGTCCCTGTGTCATTGTCAGTCCTACACAAGATTGTGTTTATGAGTTCAAGTCTCAATCTTGAAACCTAATTCACTTGTGTAACAGTTGTCTTATTTGTCAATGTCAACATGAGTAGTATCTTCATCTTCCATCCTCCATAGCTTCCGCCTTTGCCTTGCTCTAGATCCCGCATCTTTCACAGTTGGGGCACTCTTAGAAGGGAGGATCCCCTATAAGCTCCTTCCACATCATCATGACCAATTGCCTCTGTAGATGAGGTCTCCATGTGGGGAAACACTATGGCAAGATCTTTGGCTATGGCCTCTACTTCTTGTGTTATGTTTACTAAATCGAGCTTGGGGTCTAGGCCATCTTTCAACAAGCCATCAACATGACCCCCATCCTTGATTGGGACAGTAAGGGGATCATCATACTCATTCAACAAGAGGATAAATGTGATAGTCCATGAGAGGAATTGGCGACCTAATGCCTCAATCCCAAGTGGCTTGGTAAGTGGTAATTTTTGTGTAGAAGGCACTGGTTAGGCTCTTCATGAACCTAGCCAACCACTTTTCTAATAACTTACTCACCATAACACAAAACACACTAGTTCCCTACCATCTATCTACCAAGTGCAATGCAACTAGTGCTCCATGTGGCCCTCGCACATAACAAGTCAGTATCATGTGAAAAATAGAAAAATAAATTCCAAAAAATAAATAAATTGTATTTTCATAAAAACCTACCTAGGCTAGGGAGAGTGGACAGAGAGGATCTTAAGTGAGAGATGGGAAGCTAATTGAGTGTGGAGAGCTCTTGTAAGTAAGAGATCCATCTATGTCCCATTCAAATTGAAGCTTGTGTTTAGCCTTTGAATTCTAGCCCCATTTCTAGGGCCAATGGGGATCGATAGACTCATAGGTGAGAACCATATCCTTACCACATTGTAGGAATACAATATGTAGGGATTGCCAGTGTTGTAGAAGCTCCATCTCTAATAGCATGAAGTATAGCAACCCAAAATACATTATGGTGAGCTCAAGACTAGAGCATATACTTGACATTTAGTTTGATTTGATTGGTGAAAACAAAAAAAAAAAATTTAAAAATTGAATGACCAAATGTAGAATCCATCATCCTTGTATATTCCATGCTTGCATGAATCAATACATTAGGAACTTGCATAAAATCGGTCATAAACTCCTCAACAATATTTCTCTTATGTGTTACTATGTTATTTCCTCAAAGCAATGAGACATTTATAGTGGTCAAACCACCACATCTTAATAAATTTTCCAAGTATGCTAGGCATTCAAGTGTGCTTCTTGTGACTTGGAAATATCACTACGATTGATGGTCATCTTGGGATCTTCTTGCCAAGGGGTTGATTTTCAATACATGTAACTTCAATTAAACTAGGATGGGCAAGGATATGTTGTGCAATTTCTCACTAACATTGATTTAGGGTGCACTTTTTGTCTCTCTAAAGTTATAGTACAAATATTACTACAACATCACATAATTAGATTAATACAATATTGCAATGAATCACTACAATATCATAGTTATTGTTAGTTAAAGGATATTTTTTATCACCTAGTTGACCAAGAAGAAATGATAACTTGTGAGGTACTCCATCACTACCCTAGACATCTTGATAAATTGTTCATTTTCATTAGGCAAGTTACGAATAACCTTGACTATACAATACTGTGATATAACATTAACATCACATTGAAGGACACAATGTTATGGAACCAAGCCAATAGGGCTTGTGTCAAGAATTGTGTGGTGGGGGGACTTGCTTGAGTTGTTGTGCCAAACACACACTGTATACATAAGAGGAAGCTCACTCAAGAACACAAGAATAGAGATGGAGGCCAAAACATTTTCTTGCTAATTTCTTCTTTTTCTTTTACACAAAATACAATGTATACAAAGTATAAATAAGATACAACATAAAGGAAAGTGGCCTATTAAGTCAAACAATGCATAACAGACTACACTAATCGACTGGCGATGTATCTTTGCCAGCTGTTGTCAAGATTGTGGGAGAGAAGGAAGGAGTCTCACTTGTAGCTTTCTTGCTTGCACAATGGGGGAATACACACAAGGGTGGAGGCTGAAAACAGTTTTCCTCTTCTTAGTTATGGAAGCCAAAAGAACTCAAGTACAAAGAAAATAGAAGAACCCTAGATATGGGTCTCAAACCAAACTCAACTAACTAAGGTGGCATACTAACTGAGCCACGAACTAGAGTAGATAAGGATAGCTATCATGTAGCTATTATTCATGGGCGGTGTACCAACCGCGTCTGCAACTGACAAGTCGGTGACATAAATACACAACGGTCACCCTGGCGTATCACGAGTGGAGCTCGATATCTCAACACTCCCCCTCGAGCTCAATCCCAATTCCTGCACACCAAGCAGGTCTCTGAACTTGTGCAGCTTCTCTGCGCCCAATGCCTTCGTGAATATGTCAGCTACCTGATCCTCTGTGCTGACATAAACTAGATCAATAAGACCTAGTAAAACCCTCTCTCGCACATAGTGATAATGCATTTCAATGTGCTTTGTTCTAGCATGATAGACTGGGTTATTTGCCAAGTGTATACTACTCATGTTGTCACAATAAATGACAACTGGTCCATCTGTAGACTGATGCATATCATAAAGTAGCTTATGCAACCAAGCTACCTCACATGCAGCCATTGCTGCACCCTTGTACTCAGCCTCTGTGCTCGACAAGGCAACTGTAGGCTGTTTCTTGCTACTCCAAGTGACTGCAGCACTCCCAAAAGAGAACACATATCCACTGGTAGATCGTCTATCAGAAATACTACCAGCCCAATCAGCATCAGTGTATCCATGCAACTGTATCTGAACCCCAATCTCATAAAATAGTCCATACTGCAATGTGGACTTCACATACCTGAGTATGCGTCTAGCCGCATCCAAATGTGGTTTCCTTGGAGCTTGCATAAACTGACTTACCAATCCAACAACATAGCTCAAATCTGGCCTGGTAATAGTCATATAAATCAAACTTCCTACTATGCCTCTGTACATAGTAGGGTCTTCTAGAAGCTCACCTGCATCTGTGCTCAGCTTCACATTTTGCTCCAAAGGAACTGAAATAGGCTTACAGCCTGTCATCCCATATTTGGACAGCATGTCCAATCCATACTGCCTCTGCAAGAGCTGTATCCCACTTGGTGATCTAATCACCTCAATGCCCAAGAAATAACGCAGCTCTCCCAAATCCTTCATCTCAAACTTCTGCTTCAATAGCATTTTCACATGAAGGATATCTTCATCACTGTCAGCTGTCATAATCAAATCATCAACATAAATGACAAGTAGCATAATATCTTTCTCTGTTTTTCTCACATAAAGTGAGAAATCTGCCTTGGAAATCTGAAAGCCAATAATGACAAGATACTGTCCTATCTTGTCAGACCATGCTCTAGGTGCTTGCTTCAAGCCATACAAGGCTTTCTTCAACCTGCAAACAAACTCAGGATGAACAGCATGCACATAACCTGGTGGTTGCTCCATATAGACCTCTTCTTGCAAATCACCATGCAAGAAGGCATTCTTTACATCCATCTGATGTAAAGACCATCCCTTTGATGCAGCCATAGCAATGACTTCTCTTACGGTTGCCATCCTTGCAACCGGACTGAATGTTTCTTCATAGTCAATGCCATATGTTTGTGCATACCCCTTGACTACTAATCTTGCCTTGTATCTGTTCACAGAACCATCATCATTGTGCTTCACCTTATAAACCCACTTACAGCCAATTGCATTTTTACCTTTAGGCAAAGGTACCAATTCCCATGTAGCATTAGCTTCCAAGGCATCCATTTCTTCATCCATGGCTTTTTCCCATTTTTCTTTTCCCATGGCTTGCTCAAAAGAAGTGGGTTCTGGTTCCTGTATCACCTTGACCATATATGCATAGTGAATGGCTGTAAATCCATCATATTTCAGCCTATCCACAGGATACCTAACTCTGGTAGACCTGCGCAAAGTGGGTTCACTCCCAGGTGCTCTCAAAACATCCCTGGTCTTCCTTACTCCAGGTGTAACAATAGAAGGAATACCCAACTCATCATCAATGCTCTGTTCTGAGCCACTGGATTCACCATCCACATAAGAGTGACCTGCATTCACATCAAACATGGGCTGATCAACCTTCTCTTTTCCTTTTCGTAATACCTGCATACCACTATCTGCATTACTTTGAGAAGATTCTCCTGATCTCAATCTGCCTGTCCATGGCGAAGAATGTGAACCACTGCTAGAGGACGCTCTAGGTCCACTAATATTTTGTGACTGCTGCTATGAATTCTGTGCAGCATTACCATTTTGTGCATCTACATCATCAATCACATTTACTGATTTATACCAGCTACTCATCTCATCAAAAACAACATCTCTGCTCACTGTAAACTTACGAGTAGAAGGGTTATAGCATCTATACCCTTTTTGCTGCAGAGAGTAACCAATAAAGATGCACTTCTCAGCTTTTGGATCCAACTTGGATCTCAGCTCATCTGGCACATGTACATAGGCAATGCAACCAAAAATTTTCAAATGAGAAATATCTGGTTTCCTACCAGTATACCTCTCCTCTGGAGTCATTCCATGTATTGCTGCAGTGGGAGTCCTGTTTATTATGTAGACTGCTGTAGCAACTGCTTCAGCCCAATAAAAATCAGGCAGGTCTTTTTCATTGAGCATGGCACGAGATACCTCTCCAATATGCCTGTTTTTCCTTTCTGCAATTCCATTTTGTTGTGGGGTATAACTGCATGAATATTGCTGCTTTATGCCATGCTCCTGCAAGAACTTTGCAAACTCATTTGAGAGGTGCTCTCCCCCTCCATCTGACCTTAGGCATTTTATTTGCAGACCTGTTTCTTTTTCAGCCATAGCTTTAAGGATTTTGAAATGCCCAAAAACATCACTTTTCTTTTTCATAAAATACACCCAAACTTTTCTGCTATAGTCATCAATAAAACTGACAAAATAATGACAGCCTCCAAGAGATGCAGCTTTAGTTGTCCACACATCAGAGTGGATTAATTCCAATGGCTTCTCACTCTCTTGAACATGTCTAGGAAATGGTTTCCTTGCCTGTTTTCCAAACTGACAGGCTTCACATACCTTATGCATTTCTGCAACCTTGAATTTTGGCAATCCTGCAACAATATTTTGGGCCTGCATTGATTTAAGTCGCTGTACATTAACATGACCAATGCGTTTATGCCAGATATCAATATCTGCAACTACACCGGTCCCATGTGCAAACATTGCTGCACTCAATTCAGACATGTCTGCATCCAATGTAAACATTCTGCCCTTCTTCTTTCCTTTTGCTATCAAGCGACCTTTATTTTTCATATCCTCAACAAAGCATCCATGAGGATTAAATCTGACCTGCAAGCCCTGTTCAACCATTTGACCAACAGAAACCAGATTCTTGGTGATATTCGGGACATGAAATACATCGGATAGGTATTTCTTTTTCCCATCCTACATAGACAAAGGAATTTTTCCAATCTGCACAATAGGATGTGCAGTATCATCACCAGTCTCCACAAATCCTGGTTTTTCTATTTTCCTTGCATCCTCCATCCATTCTGCATGACTTGTCATATGGTTTGATGCACCTGAGTCAACATACCATACATCATTGCTTTCTTCTGCACTTGTCACAGAATTGTTCATGTGCTGCACCATGAACAAATGCTCATTTCTGTCATCACCCTGTCTGCTAGAAGATGCATAATTCCCTTGTTGCAGTTTTCCATTCATGATGTCATTCTGCTTTTTATAGCAATCTTTAGCCATATGACCCATTTTACCACAGTAGTAGCATTCAACATTACTGTTTGCATTTTGACCTCTTTGCCATCCACCACGACCTCTTTGGCTCCCCCTGCCTCTAGAGTTACCACGTCCTCCTCCATAGGACTGGTTTTCTTGAGTTTGCTGCATATTCTGATTTCTACCACAGCCTCCAAATCGGCCTCCTCTACCTCTGCCTCTACCTCTTCCAGCATTTGAGTAGAAGACAGCTTCTTTTGAAGTTCCTCCTGAAGAAGATGCACCACCATTTCTCTGTTCCTCAGAAATTAGAAGAGCAATCAACTCCTCAAAATCAGGAAATCTTTCACGAACTGAAATGGATGTCCGAAACTGTGCATAATCCTTTCCTAGACCATTCAAGGTCACAGAAACTAAATCATCATCTTCCACTGGTGACCCAATGGAAGCAAGTGCATCTGCAATCTTCTTCACCTTCATATGGTAGTCGTTGATGCTCATATTTTTTCTTTGCACATTGTCCAACTCTTGCTTGAGCTGCATTTTCTTGGCTTTCGTATTTGTGCTATACATTTTTGACAAAGTATCCCATGCCTCCTTTGGCGTACTTGCATCCTGAATATGCACAATCATAGAGTCTGAAATGCTGATAGACAGCCAATACATAACTTTCCCGGCTCTCTCATGCCATGCTTTAAATGCCTGCATTTGCTGTTGATTGGGAAGATCAGGAAGAACTGGTTCTTCTTCATTTCCTGCAACAAATTCCCAATATCCTTTTCCCATAAGGAAATTTGTCATTCTAAACTTCCATGCTTGGAAGTTGTTCTTATCAAGCTTTTCAGTGACAATCTGTGAAAGAGAATCAGATGCCATTACAGAAGACCGGAAAAAATTCTGTCACTACAAAAACCACAACTTCACCCTCACACGGGAAAATCTGCAAAACTGGCGAAAGTGGTATTTGACCACACAGTCACTTCCTAGTGACGATTTTGCATAAACAGACAACATGGATGATTCTGTAACTCCCAATGTCTCTGCGCACAAGCATACAATGCAATTTTTACAGTAACTATTCACCGACCTGTAGAACAGTGGCTGCACAGCATAAAACTGGGCCTTTTCCTGAGTGCGTGCAGAAAACTTCCGCCTCCAAAACAGGCCCCGAAATGGCCTCAAATAAAAAAAACAAGGTCGCCAAGGGCTAAAGCCCTTACCCGCAGCATATATTGCCCTCTTGCTTCACCGCGAAGGGCGTCTCAACCTGAGACAATGCACTCCTGCACTTCCTGGCTGTGCTACCTGCAGAGATCTGCTCCCAAAACAGAAAATGAAAGCAACACTGCTCCTCTTACCAGAACACCGCGAGCTTGGCTTGTTTTCTTGAGCTCCTTACCACGAACAAGGCTCTGATACCATTTCAAGATTGTGGGAGAGAAGGAAGGAGTCTCACTTGTAGCTTTCTTGCTTGCACAATGGGGGAATACACACAAGGGTGGAGACTAAAAACAGTTTTCCTCTTCTTAGTTATGGAAGCCAAAAGAACTCAAGTACAAAGAAAATAGAAGAACCCTAGATATGGGTCTCAAACCAAACTCAACTAACTAAGGTGGCATACTAACTGAGCCACGAACTAGAGTAGATAAGGATAGCTATCATGTAGCTATTATTCATGGGCGATGTACCAACCGCGTCTGCAACTGACAAGTCGGTGATATAAATACACAACGGTCACCCTGGCGTATCACGAGTGGAGCTCGATATCTCAACAGCTGTAGGTAGGTGTAATAAACTAAATATAATAAGTGATAAGCAGTGGCCATGTGAGTATCATAATGACCACCAACGGGCTAAGTGTAGATGTGTGGACCCATCTAGCCAAGTGGTCCATCCTTAATGTTCACATGTATTGAGCTTGCCATCTCAACACTCCCCATCAAGCTCAACTCTATCTCTCCAACTCCAAGTAAGCTTCAAAACTTCCAAAGCTTCTCTGCACCCAATGTCTTTGTGAAAATGTCAGCTATCTGATCCTGTGTGTTGACATGTACCAAGTCAATCTCTCCTACAAGTACCTTCTCTCTCACAAAGTGATAGTGCACCTTAATATGTTTTTTCCTAGCATGGAATATTGTATTCCTAGCTAGCAGTATGTTGCTCATGTTGTCACAATGAATGGCAACTCGACCATCTCCTTGCACATCCAAATCACCTAATAACTTTTACAACCATACCACCTCACATGCTACCATAGCAGCATCTTTGTACTCAGCCTCTGTACTCGATAAAGCAACTGTAGGTTGCTTTTTGTTGCTCCATGTAACTGCTGCATTACCAAGGAAAAGCATGAATCCACTAGTAGATCCATTATCTGACATGCTACCAGCCCAATCTGCATCTATGTATCCAAAGACCTGTACATCCTTGCCTACCTCATAAAAAAGTTCATAATGTAAAGTGGATTTCACATACCTCAATATACGTTTGATTGCATCCAAATGAGGCTTTCTAGGCATCTGCATAAATTGACTAACAAGGCCAACAACAAAGCTCAAGTCTGGCCGTGTTTCTCTTGAACATAGTAGGGTCTTCTATCTCATCCCCAACGTTAGGACTCAACTTCAAATTTTGCTCCAATGGTACTGAAAGAGGCTTGCATGCTGTCATACCATACTTGGATAACATATCCAAGCCATACTTCCTTTGGGATAGCCATATACTATCATCACATCTAATCACCTCAATACCAAGAAAGTAGCTCAGCTCACCCAAATCCTTCATCTCAAACTTTTTCAAGGAGTCCTTAACTTCAGCAATCCCATTATCACTATCACCTGTAATAATCAAGTCATCCACATAGATGACTATGATGACAAAACCTGCATCTCCCATTCTCACATAAAGGGAGTGATCAGCATCGAAAATACAAAATCCAATATTGACAAGATACTCTCCAGTCTTGTCAGACTATGCTCTAGGTGCTTGCTTCAACCCATAGAGCACCTTTTTTAACCTGCACACATATATGGGATGCTCTAAGTCCTCATAACATATTAGGTACTCCATATATACTTCTTCTTGCAATTTATCATGCAAGAAGGCATTCTTAACATCCATTTTTTGCAAACTCCAACCTTTGGCTACTACCAAGGCAATCACACATCTAACAATTGCCACCCTAGCAACTGGACTGAATGTCTCTTCATAATCTATGCCATATGTTTGAGCATAGCCTTTTGCAACCAGCCTAGCCTTATACCTGCTAACCAAACCATCTGCATTATGCTAGACTTTTTAAACCCACTTGCAACCAATCACTTTCTTACTCTTAGGTAAGGGTACCAAATCCCAAGTCTTAATGGCTTTTAATGCAGCCATCTCCTCATCCATTAATGCATCCCAATAAGCATGACTAACAGCATCCTCAAAACAAGTATGCTCAACATCCTCAATTTTTTTCACCATATAAGCATAATGGTGAGTTGCATAACCTTCAAAACCAAATCTTTTAACAGGGTATTTGAACCTGCTAGACCTGTGTACCACTGGATCACTCAATGGAGCCTTTACATTACTATGTGCTCTCTGTACACCTGGTGTCCTAACTGAAGGAATACCAAGCTCATCATCCAAACTATCTAAACCACTAGAATCTCCATCAAATCCCAAATGACTAGTAGATGCATCATTACCATCCATCACTTTCTTCTTTCCTTTGTCTTTGCGTGCAACACTTATAGATCCACTTGAAGATGTGGGGCTACTCCTTAGTCTCCTAGACCAAGTGCTCACTGTAGGTGTAGTAACAGATGATGTTTCTGGTCCACTAAAACTCTCTGATTCTTGCTTTTCTTTCCGCATATAGCTATCATGATCATTATCATCATCTAATGCATCACCAGCAGGTGCATACCAATTGCTCATCTCATCAAAAATAACATCCCTGCTCACTCTGAACTCACCTATGACAGGGTTATAACAATGATACCCTTTTTGGTCTAAAGAGTATCCAATAAAAATACATTTTTCAGCCTTTGGATCAAGATTCTTCCACATCTCATTTGGCACATGAACATATGCAACACAACCAAATACCTTCAAGTGTGATACATCAGACTTTTTGCCTATAAAGCATTCTTCGGGGGTCATCCCATGAACTGCAACTGTGGGAGTTTTGTTCATAATATAGGCAGTAGCATGAACAACTTCAGATCAAAAATATTTTGGCATATTCTTTTTAATCATCAATGCCCGTGCAACTTCTGCAATATTGATCTCTTGGATAACCTATTCACCATTTCTTTTAGACGAGTCACCCTACATATTGATCTCTTTAGTAATCATGAGAGAGACTAGCTCTTCAAAATTTGGAAATGGCTTTTGTACGTATACAGAAGTGACAAATGATTTTCATGCCTTCTCATTATTAAGGCTACTCAAAGTGGATGAAACCAAATCAACATCATCAAGCATTCCATCAATCACTGCTAAAGCATTTGCAATGCTCCTCACCTTCAAAACTTACTCATTGACTGACATTTTCCCTTTCTTCAAGGTATTCAACTCTTCCTTGAGTTGAATCTTTCATGCCTTTGTATTTACTGAAAACATGTTCTCAAAAATTGTCCAAGCTGCATGTGAAGTTTTTGCATTCTTGATATGTTCCATCATAGTATTATCAATTACTACAGATAGCCAATACATCACCTTTTTGTCTTTTGCATTCCATTCTTTCCATGCCTTTAATTCATTTGCAGCCATAGGGATAGCTCTGGCTCCTTTTTTTCAAAAGAAACAAACTCATAAAGGCCATTTCCAATGAGGAAGTTGATCACACGGAACTTCCATGAAGGGTAGTTGTTCTTATCGAGCTTCTCAATAATGGGATTTCCACTATTCTCTACCATTATCACAAAAAATGATACAACACAAGAGCTAGTCTTCTGCAACCTTTCACAACAAGTGCATAGCAATACACCAAGCAACCTTTTTCACTAATTGCTCAATAGTACATGTAATTTGCAACCTATTTGTAGATAAACCTTATTCTTTCTTCCTAGCAAACACCTCAAAAAGTACAAATTCGAAATCTGTAATCTGTGCACCCACTTTTGGTCAATACAACCAAAATCACAATATGATGTCTGCAACCTTGTGGCTCTAAAACGGGGCCTGAAATGGCCTCAGATGCCCAAAAAAACTACTTGCACACTAAATCTAATAGCAATTAGAGATTTTCACTCTACCCTACTTCCGGTGCCTCCATAAGCACTATCCAAGAGAAGGAGTGGAAGAATGGGAGAGCTTCTTACCCGTTGCTTGCTTGCTCGAACCTTACTTCTTTTCCTTTGCTTTAGCCTTCAAAATCAGCCTTTCTCAGTGGCGCTGCTCATCCCATGTCAAGAATTGTGTGGTGGGGGGACTTTCTTGAGTTGTTGCACTAAACACACAGAATATACACAAGAGGAAGCTCACTCGAGAACATAAGAATAGAGATGGAGGCGAAAACGTTTTATTTCATATTTCTTCTTCTTCTTTTACACACCATACAATGTGCATAAAGTATAGATAAGATACAACATAAAGAAAATTGGCCTATTAAGTCAAATAGTGCATAACAAACTACACTAATCGATTGGCGCTATATCTCTGCCAGCTGTAGGTAGGTGTAACAAAATAAATATAATAAGTGATAAGTCAGTGGCCATGTGAGTATCATAATGACCACCAACCTGCTAAGTGTAGATGTGCAGACCCATCTAGCCAAGCATTGCATCATCAATATCCATAGGTGTTGAGCTTGCCATCTTAACAGCTTGAAGAAAAAAATCTAAAAAACCCTTAGTAGCTTGGTAAACAAGGAAAATATTAGGGCTAACATAGAATCAAGACAGCTATCATTGAGAGCAATCATGATTGTGTGAAAGTAGCAAAAATGGTTTATATAAGCCATTTAGGACTTACACTATGGGAATTATTTGACCAACTCATGTGTTAGGACTTACCACACCTTAAAACACACATGGTAATAGTGAATCCTTAGTGTGCCAATGTCAATCTAAGAGGGAACCTCCATAGGTTCATTGACCAAGTTGAAACTTTGGTTTGAGCTAAAGTGGCAAACATAAAAAATAATATTAATGTCTTGGAATGCTAACCTAATGACATGAAGGAAATATTTGATAGACTACAAGACATCACCTTAGCTAGCAATAGGGAAGAGGCATCCCTAGAAGTTAAGGACAACATGATATACCTAAGTACCACCATGGATATAGTCATTGGAGGGTATCTCACACTTATTGAATAAAAGGATAGGAAAACAAGCTTGAGTGGTACAACTTGGAAAAAATCTTGAGCAATGCAACGACATAGGGATCATCCATAGAAAGAGTCACTAACATTTTCTAATAACACTTAATTTGTACACAACCCCTATGAATGCTAGTATTACAATTGGCACATAGTTGATTTATACATTGGAAAGGAACATATAAGATAAACAACAAGCCTCAAAAATCCCAATCATAGCCACGCAATCCAGGAAAAGTATACCACAAGGATGACCCATATAGCTTCATAAAATAATTTTAATAAATTTACACAACAAATGGGTTAGTATTATATGATAGAAAGGATCAAGTTTTTGGTTTGTGATTACGAGATAAGAGGAGAATTTAGCTTACTAGCTTGGATATTCCCGATAAAGTTCTATTCTCCATCTTAAGACTTGTTCATTTCAATAGGTTCCCAAAGGCTAGATAGGTTGAGAATCTTGTCACTTTTATGAATGTGCCCAACTAGAAGATGAATTTGTGAAAGATGTGTTAAAGGTACAAAGAATGCCTAGGGGGATTCTGATCACATAGTGTATTTGTGATAAAGCCTTAGCCAAAAATATTCTTCAAGGCCTCAAGAACAAGCAATTGTATGATGTCTTGGCTAGCAACTCTAACTTAATGAAGGCTCATTGAGCATAAACTTAGAGAAAGCCATCAAGGTAGACAATCTACACAAAGAAAGAGAGAGCAAGGCAAGACTATCTCGAATGGACAATAGTAGCACAATGTCAAGAGAAATTAAAATACAAGAATTAGTAATTTCCCCTAGGAGGTGCAATCATCAAGCAACATCAATATGAACTAATTAGGATAGTGGAAAACCTACCCTAAGATGATTTTATAGATAGAATGTGTAGTTAACTATTGCACAAATGCATACTTGTTGATAGTAGGGCAATTTGAACCAAGAACCCAAAGAACATGCACTAGTTATGTGAGATACATGCAATATGTTCAAAACCATAGAGTGCCTAAGTGTCTACCCTATCGAAGCCATAAAATGCAAATCAATAACCTATTAATAGAAGAATGATGTATGGTAGGGTGATACCACCAGCCTTTCTAGCTCCACTTTATAGAAACTAGTAGGTCTAGGCTAGAAATCAACTTGTTAAGAATCCCTAGATGTGTTGGTTCAATCGTCACTCATTGTCCTAGTGACACACTTGCTCATTACATAGAAGAACTATCAAGATTATGGGAGAGAAGGAAGGAGTCTCACTTGTAGCTTTCTTGCTTGCACAATGGGGAAATACACACAAAGGTGGAGGCTGAAAACAGTTTTCCTCTTCTTAGTTGTATAAGCCAAAAACAACTCAAGTACATAGAAATAGAATAACCCTATATATGGGTCTCAAAACCAAACTCAACTAACTAAGGTGACATACTAACTGAGCCATGAACTAGAGTAGATAAGGATAGCTATCATCTAGCTATTATTCATGGGTGGTGAACCAACCGCATCTGCAACTAACATATCGGTGACATAAATGCACAACGGTCACCCTGGCATATCACGAGTGGAGCTCGATATCTCAACACTCCCCCTCGAGCTCAATCCCAATTCGTGCACACCAAGCAGATCTCTGAACTTGCGCAACTTCTCTGCGCCCAATGCCTTCGTGAATATGTCAGCTACCTGATCCTCTGTACTGACATAAACTAGATCAATAAGACAGTAAAACCCTCTCCCGCACATAGTGATAATGCACCTCAATGTGCTTTGTTCTAGCATGATAGACTGGGTTATTTGCCAAGTCTATACTGCTCATGTTGTCACAATAAATGACAACTGGCCCATCTGTAGGCTGATGCATATCATAAAGTAGCTTATGCAACCAAGCTACCTCACATGCAGCCATTGCTGCACCCCTATACTCAGCCTCTGTGCTTAACAAGGCAACTGTAGGCTGTTTCTTGCTGCTCCAAGTGACTGCAACACTCCCAAAAGAGAACACATATCCACTGGTAGATCGTCTATTAGAAATACTTCCAACCCAATCAACATCAATGTATCCATGCAACTATATCTGAACCCCAGTCTCATAAAATAGTCCATACTGCAATGTGGACTTCACATACCTGAGTATGCGTCTAGCCGCATCCAAATGCGGTTTCCTTGGAGCCTGCATAAACTGACTTACCAATCCAACAACATAGCTCAAATCTGGCCTGGTAATAGTCATATAAATCAAACTTCCTACTATGCGTCTGTACATAGTAGGGTCTTCCAGAAGCTCATCTGCATCTGTGCTCAGCTTCACATTCTACTCCAAAGGAACTGAAATAGGCTTACAGCCTGTCATCCCATATTTGGACAGCATGTCCAATCCATACTGCCTCTGCAAGAGCCGTATCCCACTTGGTGATCTAATCACCTCAATGCCCAAGAAGTAACGAAGCTCTCCCAAATCCTTCATCTTAAACTTCTGCTTCAATAGCATTTTCACATGAAGGATATCTTCATCACTGTCACCTGTCATAATCAAATCATCAACATAAATGACAAGTAGCATAATACATTTCTTTGTTTTTCTCACATAAAGTGAGAAATCTGCCTTGGAAATCTGAAAGCCAATAGTGACAAGATACTGTCCTATCTTGTCAGACCATGCTCTAGGTGCTTGCTTCAAGCCATACAAGGCTTTCTTCAACCTGGAAACAAACTCAAGATGAACAGCATGCACATAACCTGGTGGCTGCTCCATATAGACCTCTTCTTGCAAATCACCATGCAAGAAGACATTCTTTACATCCATCTGATGTAAAGACCATCCCTTTGATGCAGCCATAGCAATGATTGCTCTTACGGTTGCCATCCTTGCAACCAGACTGAGTGTTTCTTCATAATCAATGCCATATGTTTGTGCATACCCCTTGACTACTAATCTTGCCTTGTATCTATTCACAGAACCATCTGCATTGTGCTTCACCTTATAAACCCACTTATAGCCAATTACATTCTTACCTTTAGGCAAAGGTACCAATTCCCATGTAGCATTTGCTTCCAAGGCATCCATTTCTTCATCCATGGCTTTCTCCCATTTTTCTATTCCCATGGCTTGCTCAAAAGAAGTGGGTTCTGGTTCCTATATCACTTTGACCATATATGCATAGTGAATGGCTGTAAATGCATCATATTTTAGCCTATCCATAGGATACCTAGCTCTAGTAGACGTGCGCAAAGTAGGTTCACTCCCAGGTGCTCTCAAAACATCCCTAGTCTTCCTTACTCCAGGTGTAACAATAGAAGGAATACCCAACTCATCATCAATGCTCTGTTCTGAGCCACTGGATTCACCATCCACATAAGAGTGACCTGCATTCACATCAAACATGGGCTGATCTACCTTCTATTTTCCTTTTAGTGGTACCTGCATACCACTATCGGCATTGCTTTGAGAAGATTCTCCTGATCTCAATCTGCCTATCCATGGCGAAGAATGTGAACCACTGCTAGAGGACGCTGCAGGCCAGTAATATCTTGTGACTGCTGCTGTGAATTCTGTGCAGCATTACCATTTTGTGTATCTACATTATCAATCACATTTACTGGTTTATACCATCTACTCATCTCATCAAAAACAACATATGTGCTCACTGTAAACTTACGAGTAGAAGGGTTATAGCATCTATACCCTTTCTGCTATAAAGAGTAACCAATAAAGATGCACTTCTCAACTTTTGGATCCAACTTGGATCTCAACTCGTCTGGCACATGAACATAGGCAATGCAACTAAAAATTTTCAAATGAGAAATATCTGGTTTCCTACCAGTATACCTCTCCTCTGGAGTCATCCCATGTATTGCTGCAGTGGGAGTCCTGTTCATTATGTAGACTGCTGTAGCAACTGCCTCAGTCCAATAAAAATCTGGCAGGTCTTTTTCATTGAGCATGGCACGAGATACCTCTCCAATATGCCTATTTTTCCTTTCTGCAATTCCATTTTGTTGTGGGGTATGACTGCATGAATATTGCTGCTTTATGCCATGCTCCTGCAGGAACCTTGCAAACTCATTTGAGAGGTACTCTCCCCCTCCATTTGACCTTAGGCATTTTATTTGCAGGCCTGTTTCTTTTTCAACCATAGCTTTAAGAGTTTTGAAATGCCCAAAAACTTCACTTTTCTTTTTCATAAAATACACCCAAACTTTTTTGCTATAGCCATCAATAAAAGTGACAAAATAATGACAGCCTCCAAGAGATGCAGCTTTAATAGTCCACACATCAGAGTGGATTAATTCCAATGGCTTCTTACGCTCTTGAACATGTCTAGGAAATGGTTTCCTTGCCTGTTTTCCAAACTGACAGGCTTCACATACCTTATGCATTTCTGCAACCTTGAATTTAGGCAATCCTGCAATAATATCTGCAACTACACCGGTCCCATGTGCAAACATTGCTGCACTCAATTTAGGCATGTTTGCATCCAACGTAAATATTCTGCCCTTCTTCTTTCCTTTTGCTATCAAGTGACCTTTATTTTTCATATCCTCAACAAAGCATCCATGAGAATTAAATCTGACCTGCAAGCCCTGCTCAACCATTTGACCAACAGAAACTAGGTTCTTGGTGATATTCGGGACATGAAATACATCGGACATGTATTTCTTTTTTCCATCCTGCATAGACAAAGGAATTTTTCCAATCTGCACAATAGGATGTGCAATATCATCACCAGTCTCCACAAATCCTGGTTTTTTCATTTTCCTTGCATCTTCCATCCATTCTGCATGACCTCTCATGTGGTTTGATGCACTTGAGTCAACATACCATACATCGTTGCTTTCTTCTGCACTTGACACAGAATTGTTCATGTACTCCACGATAAATAAATGCACATTTCTATCATCACCCTGTCTACTAGAAGATGCATAATTCCCTTGTTACAATTTTCCATTCATGATGTCATTCTGCTTTTTATAGCAGTCTTCCTAGTATTTGACCACCACGACCTCTTTGGCTCCCCTTGCCTCTAGAGTTACCACGTCCTCCTCCATAGGAATGGTTTTCTTGAGTTTCCTACATATTCTGATTTCTACCACGGCCTCCAGATCGGCCTCCTCTACCTCAGCCTCTACCTCTTCCAGCATTTGAGTAGAAGACAGCTTCTTTTGAAGTTCCTCCTGAAGAAGATGCACCACCATTTCTCAGCTCCTCAGAAATTAGAAGAGTAATCAACTCCTCAAAATCAGGAAATCTTTCACGAACTGAAATGGATGTCTGAAACTATGCATAATCCTTTCCTAGACCATTCAAGGTCACAAAAACTAAATCATCATCTTCCACTGGCGACCCAATGGAAGCAAGTGCATCTGTAATCTTCTTCACCTTCATGTGGTAGTCATTGATGCTCATACTTTCTCTTTGCACATTATGCAACTCTTGCTTGAGCTGCATTTTCCTGGCTTGCGTATTTGTGCTATACATTTTTGACAAAGTATCCCATGCCTCCTTTGGCGTACTTGCATCCTGAATATGCACAATCATAGAGTCTGAAATACTGATAGACAGCCAGTACATAACTTTCCCGGCTCTTTCATGCCATGCTTTAAATGCCTGCATTTGCTGTTGATTGGGAACATCAAGAAGAACTGGTTCTTCTTCATTTCCTGCAACAAATTCCCAATATCCTTTTCCCATAAGGAAATTCGTCATTCTAAACTTCCATGCTTGGAAGTTGTTGTTGTCAAGCTTTTCAGTTATAATCTGTGAAAGAGAATCAGACGCCATTACGGAACACTGCAAAAAATTCTGTCACTGCAAAAAACACAGCTTCACCCTCACAAGGGCAAATCTGCAAAACTGGCGAAAGTGGTATTTAACCACACAGTCACTTCCTAGTGCTACACCGTGAAGGGCGTCTCAATCTGAGACAATGCACTCTTGTACTTTCCGGCTGTGCTACCTGCAGAGACTTGCTCCCAAAACACAAAAATGAAAGCAACACTGGTCCTCTTACCAAAACACCGCGAACTTGGCTTGCTTTTTTAAGCTCCTTACCACGAACAAGGCTCTGATACCATGTCAAGATTGTGGGAGAGAAGGAAGGAGTCTCACTTGTAGCTTTCTTGCTTGCACAATGGGAAAATACACACAAAGGTGGAGGCTGAAAACAGTTTTCCTCTTCTTAGTTGTGTAAGCCAAAAAGAACTCAAGTACATAGAAATAGAAGAACCCTATATATGGGTCTCAAAACCAAACTCAACTAACTAAGGTGGCATACTAACTGAGCCATGAACTAGAGTAGATAAGGATAGCTTTCATCTAGCTATTATTCATGGGCGGTGTACCAATCGCATCTGCAACTAACACGTCGGTGACATAAATGCACAACGGTCACCCTGGCATATCACGAGTGGAGCTCGATATCTCAACAAGAACCCTCTGGAAGATACTATTTATATGAAGCCATAAAATACGGTGATGAAGAGGGAAATGTGGTTATTGTGGATTATTATCATGTACTTGAGATTGTGTTGAATAGAGGGAAAGGGAGAATGGGATAGGCAAGGGAAGAGATCTATTAGATTTCTTGCCAATTAGGAAAATTGTCAAGTCAATATTTTGAGAAGGAAAACATGGAATTAAGATAACAAGACTAATCAACATGTAATAAATGCATGATAACTCACATATACTCCAATTCTCCATTACAAAAACCCTCAACTAGCCAAATAAGACCATCAACTTTATTAAAACTACATAGAGTTTAGATGATCATACTTTTGAATGTAATAACCCGAGTTCAATCAAAGTTCAAGATGATAAGTCTATTTGGATCTTTCTAAGTTGGCAAGATCATCCATTGACATTAAAAAAGCTAGAAAAAAGTTAAATGGAAGAATAGGGTAAACCATGAAATTCAACCGAAAATATAAGTGAGACCATAGTCTTAGTAAAGTCAAAAGCAATAAGTGAAGGTAGTGCCTCTAAGGTCCCACCAATTGAATCAAACAAACATGTCAAAGTGGAAGATTACCCTGGACCTAATCTCTAGTACCAAAAATATTAGTAGGATTTTCTTGCTAAAGAAACGCTTGACCATCTGAAAGGTCCTCATATGTTTGATGGAAGAAGAAAGTGAGGAAATTTCCCTACCATCAACCAGTCTAGTTCTCAACAAAATCCTAGGTTCTTAGGGAGTAAGCACCTTTTGGAAAGGGACGAAGATACAAATAGCTTTGCCAATCTTAGCACTAGGAGATATTGTCATATGAGGAATAATGAACATGGGGCCTCAATAAGAAATTTGAATGAGTATGTGCTAAACTTTCAGGAAATATCACCTACAAAGAAAGTAAGCTTCAATATCATGGTAATCATGTGCCAAAGATGAATTCATTAGAAGTCCTTAATGATTGTTAGCAACAATGGCACTAATGCAATTTCATTTGTGTTTTATAGTCATGAAAGGAGTATATTATGATCCCATCCTAGGAAGGTTTTGGATGAGAAGTGCAAATTTGATAGAAAATGGCAGAAATTGCCTAGTATTCTTTGAAAATACAAATATACACAATAAGGATTGGTAGAGAAATATGGAATACCTTATTTGTGGAAGTCTTAGACATGATCTCTAGACTCCTAGTATGAATTTGTACATTGGCAAAAGGTCAAACTAGAACATACTACCATATGAAGCCTAGACATAGACAACCAAAACTAGTCCAACCTAATGCATGAATTAGCCTTATGGCATTGAGTCCTATCCATTTCTAAAAGAAAATTTCATAATGATTGAAACTAAAAACATGCCTATCATGTTTTATGTGCTTCCTAATAAGGTCATTAGGAAGTGGGAAAATAAGTTTTGATCAGTAGGAAATTAATGACTATTACAAATTGCAATGTGCACTACAAGGAAAAAGAGTGCAAGTTCCATTTACCCAATGACATTATGTTCACTTCCTTTAGCCAAAGCCTATCTCCCATTAGCCAAAGTTAGAGAGAGAGAGAGAGAGAGAGAGAGAGAGAGAGAGAGAGAGAGAGAGAGAGAGAGAGAGAGAGAGAGAGAGAGAGAGAGAGAGAGAGAGAGAGAGAGAGAGAGAGAGAGAGAGGACACACCATGTGGGTATGCTTATTTAGGGACAATTCCATGCTTGCTAAGGGCTTTCCTATCTTTTAAATACTTCAAAATTTGGAAGCTTAGGAGTCATCCTATGATTTCGGTGCTAAATAGGATGCATGTTTGGTATTCCTTTCAATTCTAAAGCAGTATTGAAGTATACATGGGAAATAATGATTTAAGGTCATCGTCTTCACATTTAAATAAAATATACCACATGGAAAAAAGCCTACAACAAGCATCCAAAACAAGTGCATTCTCTTGTTCCTGCCCCATCAAAGTAACCCTAAAACATAGAGCCTTATACAAGAGAAATAGATTACAAAGAACTTGTAAACTATCCCAACATCTTTTACAATCGAGTTTTTTCCCAACTACTTGTCCAAACAAATGAATAAGTACTTCATATTTCTTTTTGGGTTTTTGAGTGCTTCGAATCATTCAATGGAGAGAAGTGAGCATGAGATCGAACTAGCTTTAAAAAAATCATAATGCTTCAAAGGTTGAAATTTTTAAGCGAAATAAATTTACTAACATATTCCACACCAAATCACAATATGGGAGTTTTACTTGAAGTAATCATATTTTCCTAATGATGGAAAAGGGACAAATTCAAAGAGAATTCCATTGCTCCATATTAGAAGTGTCCTAAACTAGGTTGTCATACATTTTTTATATGCTCATCATCTCAATTTACATTTCTAGCCATGCAATGTCTCTTCTTGTATATACAAGCAAAGGTAGTTGGACATTTGTCACACATTATTTAACTTTAGAACCATGGATCTCAATGTAAAATACATGTACACCATGGTCCATGATGTTATTGATCAATAATCTAGGTTCATAATTAATATGGAACGCATATGTGATATCTATTGCACTAAGGCATCATTCACTATTGAGACTCATTTGACCCCATGCAGGTGGCTAGGGTGAATAGATTGAGATGTAAGACACACTATGCACTTATGAACTCCATACGGAAACCTTCCCTTGTCTACATGTGCAGCTAACTTAAGCACAATAAAGTACATTCACAATTATATAAACATACCATATCATCATTGCTATTTTTTTGCTAGATGTAGAAGCCTTAAAACTATATACATAAATTATCTTTGTAAGACATGTAGAAACACTAAATGTGTCCATACAATTTGGGTGGAAAATATTGAAACTCGAACAAAGTTGAAAGAAGGACAAACATCCTACTTTTTGCTACCGAAAATTAAAAGAACTAGGGTAGATTAAGGCAATTTGAAATTAGGCCTTTACCATTTAACATGGCAAATATTGAGGCTCCAATGCTTGTAGTTATGAAGGATGATTTTTTTTTTCAAGCATGTCATTTAGGACTACATGACATAGAGAACACAAGGAAATGATGGTGCTAGAAATGAAGGCATGATACAACTTGTGGGTGCAAATTAAAACATGATGTGAGGAGCTACTCATTCGTATATGTACCCCTCTTTCTTGTAGGTTGAAAAACTATGTTTGAATTGGGAAAAAAAGGTCATGTTGATGGAAAAGTAATAGAAATAGGAGCCCTTCACATTAAAGGAAATTCTTTTGTGCCACATATAGTAGGACAAAACTTCAATGTGATTGATTGGTGGGGTCAAAAGGAGGGCACGAGAAAAGAAAGGTGGATTAAATGATGGGAAAAGGTCAAGACATGAAGCATAAAATATGAGCATGAGAGAGCATGATGAGAGAGAGGTACTGTTTGGGGGAACTTGATGGAAGAAGAAAGCTTATGATGCATATATAAGGTTTGTATTACCAATATTATAAGCATTGAAGGGCAAGGGGACGATAAAAAGAACCATATCCTTGTGTTTATTCCTTGATGCAGACAACATGGGGGGGGAATTTGTGTCCTTGAAACGACATGCCTATGGCCCTTGCATATGCATACAAAAACATACCCACCTTTTAACATTCCATTGCCCATTGCTTGGCTGGCCCCCACTCATGATCTCATCTCAAGAATTTACAAGACTTTTGAATACAATCATGCTTTTAAAAGCGGTTTCCTTTGATAAAATATATTAAGTAGTCTTTGGGAAGAGCATGCTGTCATGCTTTCTTCCAATGACACAACTCAACACTCTTGACACTCCATGACACACAAGCAATTATTGTTTGATTTTCAAGCTAGTAAGACAAAGATAAGCGCAAGTGGTCTTTGAGAAGATGGGAATATGTAGTACATTATCATACACCTATGCATAGTTCAATAAACGATTAGGCCCAATAATTTATAAAGGTCAAATGGGGAGCGGTTTAATAGGCCTATGGATGCATGAGCATGTGAATATTCATTTATTGTACCTCCTTAAAATTCCTAGGTGGCCCTTCCAAGTTCCATGTGGAGATTTGGGCCCTCTCTCTCTCTAGACTCAAAATACCATTACAAACCACCTCTTTCCAAAGTCCATTTTCGCATTTTCTTGTGGGCCGGAGACTCAATGGTTAATTTTCTTATCAAGTTCCAAGGTTCTATTTTCATTTGCCTTCTTGGAATGCAACTCTTTGATGTATGTGTGGCTTGAAGGCACCGACAAAGAACCAGACAGAGCACTTTCTAAAACCTCGAGCAAGGCACATGCAACATAGGGTGGTAACCAAGGGAGGAATGGCTTGTTAGGCTCTTGATATTTTGGAAGGATGGCCTCTCGTGTAAGTATTTTTGGACTCTTTGTTTAAATGGAGGTGGGTTACCTTCTTGGTTTGATATGCTCCTTGGTGATGTTTAAAAATGTTTGGCACTTGAGTCTTCCATCATTCGAATCCAAAGCCATGCACGTAGACCATGACTTCCTTTCATCCTTGGTAAACTTAAATGTTAAGTTAAAAAGGGGGGGGTGCATGTCTCTCTCGAACAAGAACTAGACGTCAACCCATCACACGTCACACCTTGGGAAGGTGAGTGGTCGTTCTCTTACAAATTAAAGAATATGTGATATGAGAGAGAGAGAGAGAGAACAAAGAAATGGACAAGTATTCTCTCCTTTTGGCTTAAAATAACTCCAAGTCAATTATTCTCCTTTGAACTTGAATCACATGAGTTTGAGCAAAAAACATAAGAAAACAGCACAAGAAACCATTCCGTCGCAATCCTTGTGCTTGTTGCAAGAAGTTTCTTGGATGTGATTCTCTCCCTCTCTCTCTCTCTCCTGGGGAAGCTCGCCCCAATCCAAGTCCTCTCTCTCTCTCTCTTTTGTTTTCTATAATTGTTGTGTTGACCCGTCCCATAGGCTTTACGCTTCCATCTCCACATGTATGTATGTATGTATGTATGTATGTATGTATGTGTGTATGTATATGCATGTATGCAATGCATCCATTGTTCCTTGGGGGATATTCTAAGCTCACGCAGCTGCTTTTCCTAGATGAGGAGGCACTTTTACCGGTAGGAAATTCCATGATATGCCCCAACGAACCATACTCAGTGGAGCTTCTTAGCCCTACTTTTCTTAAAGCATCTCCCTTCCTCTGCTTTTCTAACATGACGAGGATGTGACCTTTCTTTTGACCCTACCACATATCTTACCACAACACGACACAAGCCATCTCTCTCTCTCTCTCTCTCTCTCGAGACTTGGACGTCATACTTACTTCCCACACATGGGATCCCATGGTGGGTGCAAAGAATGCTCCCATATGCATAACGCCACTCCTAATATTACTTTTGTCTCTTTGCTCATATTACCTTCTCTTCAAGTAGCATATTGCTCTATGCTCTTGACCACTTTTATGAACTATACCATTGTTTTATATGCCTTATACCTACCTTCTCGTGATTCTAAAGCGTTGAGATGTTGGAAAGCCAACATAAATGCCCAACTTATTCGTTACCTTCTCTTTAGGAAGCGTATTGCCCTATGCTCTTCACCACTTATATGGATTTAACCATATAATCATTTTATATACCTATATTTTGGTGCTTCTACATCCTTGGAAGTGTTGAACACCCCATATAAAGGTCCAACACCCCATATCTTGGTGCCTCTACTTTCCGGAGGTGTTCAACATCCCATATAAAGATCCAACTTATTTCGTTTCCTTGACTTGACATAGCATATTGCCCTATGCCAATAACTATACCATCATTTAAAATCCCTGTCTTTTAGTGCTTCTACATTCATGAGGTGTTGGACACCCAATATAAAGATCCAACTTACTCTCTTTAATAGTTAACCATCATATGTCCTTGGCCACTTATGTGAAGATCCCATTGTTTTCATTCCTTATGTATGCCCTTTTATGCTTCTACATTGTTGAGGTGCTGGAGACTTTTAGTATCTAGATCCAACTTAGTAATTCACAAGCTATAACTTTGTGACTAGGGGTTGTGTGGTAAGATGATGCACATGGTTCTCCATTGTTTTGGAGTAGCATGTATGTATTAACATATTGTATGGATATTTTGTATTCAAACTCCATACATATGTTCATTTGTTGCACATACAATATCACATTTGCCAAACTTTCATGGTTGATTTTTGGGCTTGCATGATGAAAATGTTGATGGTCAAGATTAGCTTTGCAACTTTGGGAGTGCCATATTTTCTTATTGGTGGCATACTCCTCCCACATACAGCTAAGTTGCAATTTTTGACTGATGTCATCTACTGAAAGCCCAATGTTTTAACTTCATATATCCAACTTCATTCAACTTGCTAGATTAACTCTACTAAGGAAAATAAATATACGATCATGGTTGTGAAAGGGTCATTATTCTCCATGGCTTTTGCAAGAGGAAGATTGAATAGAGAGGAAAACAAATTGTTGTACTAATTTTTTATAGCAAATTAAATTGCCATAACTCAACCAAAACTAGATTTTTATTCTTTGACAAGATGCCAACTATTGTCTCCTTCATCATATACTTCATTTGTGCAATTCAGAGCTACATATGCAAAGTTATGGACATTTTACAATGATCATCCCTATTTCTCATAGTTTGCAAGTAATTCAATGTTGATCTTCTATTTATACTCCTTCAATAAGCGGATTTTACCATATTCATTTGGATGCTTCTTCAATAGAATCTATATCTTATGGAGCTATTTCTTTGAAGCTTTGAGTGTTCTTTCCGTATTTCATTTTTGAGTATAAAACACTTTTAGGTTGGGATGGCTTGTCATGTGAAGAGCATTTACCTTGGTCTTAGCCCTAGGAAAATTATCTTAGTTCATGAGAACAAGGGTTAAGTATAAAAGGTTGAAATGAGCATTTTATGCCTTTCAATATTTATCAACTTGAAGACTACCTTCTTGAGGATCTCCTTGGGACCTCCCACCATAACTAGGAGTATCCATGCCCACTAGCATGAGCCATGTTCATCATTTTCTCATTTTACGCATCATCATCATTTGTAGCTATCTCTTCCTTGTGTCATAGTAGATTTGGAATAAGAGTAATCTATGGCATGGCTATGGCTTGATTTCTTCTTGTGTTCCATGAAATATTTATAGTTTCCTTGCTTTTGAAATATACTTCTTTACATAAGAAAGTTGATATATTTGGCTCCTTAAACAATCCAAGCCCATGTATTTGCACCACCAAGAGCCATTACCCCATCCTATACAAACTAGTACGAGCAATCAAAAATGGAAACCATGGCAATGATAGCTTCATGCCCCTTCTCCCTTAAATATCGAAAAATAGCAAGAAGACTAGGAAAAATGAACCCACCCATCAAAATTCACGAAAAAGTCCAACCACTTTTCATAGGAGACCTCCCAAAAACCCATACCTAACCACAGTTCCAGGCCTACGATGGTGTACAAACCAAAGCACCCCACTTCTAACTCTTTCATTCCTCATGAGATACAAACCAAGATGAAGCAGTCTACTTCTAACATTTATAAAAGTGTTGAATACTTCCCATCTACATGCCCTCACTAAACTCAAAGATCAATCCAAAGTTGAGGAACTAAAGCAATAATATAACTCTATGAGCTAGTTCGCAAGGATCTTGTGCAGATTATGCTATGACATGGCCATTATAGGCAATTGTCTCATAACTTTGGCTAGACAATGCTTTGATGCAATGTGACTCCATGTACTATGAGATATGTATCTTAGATTAATTATCAAAGTTTGCAAACTTGACTCATATGTTACAACACTTTCTTCTAGATAAAACCTTGATAGGAGAGGAGTTACACATTACTAGTCACTTTAATGGCCCCTTGTTACTCAATGAAATTACATCTTACCTATGGTTACTTATGGTTCAACCATCTGATCTAGACACCCTTGCTGAGATCAAGTGCTGAGCTTGACTATAATCCTAGCTTTTATTGGTGTCTTCCCAAAACAAACACTACACATTAATAAATAACCCTTCTCTATAGATACCAATAAAACACTATCCTTTAAACAAACCAAAAACCAAAAAAATCGTGCACACACTTTAATTGACTCCACCAGTCTTGGAAGCTTGAGCTCTTTTCCTTTGGGGGTGGGGGGTGGCCGGCAAAGTTAAAAGCTATTGGGCATCCTCCAAATCCTCCATACACTAAGACATTGATCACCCACATGGAGCGAATTTTGATAGCTTGGTGAATAGGTAAAAAGGAGGTAAGTAAATTAGATTTAACTTTTCATGTTTGATGATTCTAATGGGGACTTTTTCCTATTGTCTTGTAGATGGCAGCTCAACAATCTCCTCTAATTAGGCCCACACCACTCTCTATGCTTATCCAAGATTCCCATGAATGAGGACAAAATAGTGTTTTGTATACAGTAAATATATGAATTTAACTTGGAAGTAAAGCATATGGAGAGTGGATGGATCTTCATCAATTTCAAATACTAACTAACCTCAAAGCCTTGTCAGCATGTACCAAACCACCAAGGAACTCTTGGTCATGTTAGGTCCATAGGAACTCAAATTCACTTATGACATGTGCAGCTCCCATCAAGAATAGTCATCTAGACAATAGGACTCCCAAGCTCATCTATTTACTAAAATTTTTCTAATGCTATGAAGATAGGGAATAAAAAATTGAATTCACTTTAGAGCTAATAGAAGAGACCCTATTTATCAAAGTAGGAACATGGAAGTATGCTAAAACATAGGGAACACCCCATATCACAAAGATGGGATGGCCTAGCATTAAACAAGGAAGGGATCTCATTGAAGTCAATTCCAAAAGATGAGTTAAGGGTCACAACCCAAAAATCTTTGATTTACTACATTATAGCAATAGAAGAGGAATACATCAAACAATCCAACTAAATCCTTGATTCGGGATAGCCATGAGTAGTCTTCAAGAATAGATGAAGGTAGATCTCTCCAAAATCTTTATAAACAGTAACTTGGCATGCTCTAAATCTTTGTTTTGAATAGCCCATAATAGAGAGAAACCACAATCATCAACCTTCAAACAACACCAAGAGTTCCTTCCCTCTTGCTTTATACATGCCGTATCTTCCTTGTTGTGTACACACAAGAGTAAGAAATCAAGAGTAACCTCTTTCATCCTCATTTGATTCCCTCTTCCAACCTACATACAACTACAAAAAGTGTAGATTTCAAGTCCCTCTTCTCTTCTAGTTGTCTCCACAAAAAGCTCTTAGATCCTTTTGTAAAGTGCCCCTTAATTACCGAGAGTATGGCACTCTCAATGTTGGGTAAATCCTATAAATCTCAAGTTTTAAAATTAAGTGAGAACTCGGTGACTTTCAAGCATGTAGGGCACTTGGTAAAACTCCTAGTTATGTCTTTATCTCACACTTATCTCCTTTTGAGCTTGAAAAAATAATGTCCCTTACATTTATAGTATAAATCCTTATGAAGACAATCTTTTCTAACTTTTCCATCACTAAACCTATACCCACATGACGTCCATCCCCTCCACCTGCACACACTCCAACATGTTCGACTTATCTTACTCTCCATCAAGTTCAAGATCTTCAACTTCATTTTTAATAACTTCCTCTTCCTCTTCTATGTTTTTCTAAGTAGTTCTAGTAACATCCTCTTCTTCTTCACAAGTGGAAGAATCTCTCCCATTAAATAGATTGATCTATTTCCTAGCTATGGGTATCTTCAACTTTGTCCCGCCTAGCTCAATAAGAGAGTATGTGGCATTATCATATGCATGCTTTACTACATAAGGACCAAACCATTTCTTGGACAACTTTTTAAATTAAATGGTATTATGCTACTTATCCAAACTATTGTCATACACAAGTACCAAATCTCCTTCTTCAAAAGCTCTAGGTCATAGTCTGTGCCTTTCGTCAAACCTATTTTTGTTAATTTGTAACGTGGTTTCTTTCAATCATTTTACTACAATCTCTATATCTTTTAGCCTTCATTCTATTTGATGAATCCCTAAAGCTAGGAACTATTCTCTACTCATTCCTTCATCCCATGGAAACACATTCCATTTAGAAACAATGATGGATAGTAGAAAAAACTCTTCTTTTTTGGAGGGAAATTTATTTCTTAATTATAGTTGCACTTTGAAAGGGGAATATATCGATTAAATGAGATAATAACACTATATGTTGATATCTTAGAAGGAAGTATTAATATATACAGAATAAAATGCTTTGTATTTGATTTTTTATTAGTAAAATGTTAATTATAAAGACTTCTCTTTTCAATTTTTTCTTTGTGGTATATATAAAAAATCAAAGAAATGATATGGTCCATTATGACAACTCTCTCCTGATTGGTCCAAAATACTTTCCCTGTATAGAGAAAAAAGGCATGATTTTGAGTCCAAAGTCAACGTAATTCCACCAACATTTGAAGATCCATGGGGAGTAAAGTCACTCAATAAAAGGTCAAAGGAAGAGATGCAAGTCCCCCAATGAAGAAGAGCACAATATAGAAAGGAATAGAGACTTCCATGTATGCTCACCAGTAGTATGATAGAATGATTAGATTATATGGGGTCAAACACAAAATGCTCTAGAAGCTCCACTGCCACTTGACCTATCTACACTAGGGGAAGAGAGAGGACTTTAAGAGTCCATAAATACAACAATTTCAATTTAAGCAAAAATTTGACATGGTTGTAGTGTTTTGACTGTAATGTCTTGTTGAGCTGAAGAGGGGCAACCTAGTTTACACCATTGACACATTCATCAAGATAATCACAAATATATATAAAGAGTGGCTTGACTAGCAAGGTTGAAAAGCCTTTGTTGAATCATGCAAGGCTTTTTTCTTTTGCTAGACATTTGCATAGTAGAGAATTGTGGTGGAATTATATCCATGCCCTCAATGACAACTTCAATATGATCGAAAGGAGCACAAAAGATACAACTTTTCAAAAATTCCCAAGACAAAAGAAAAAGAGCTTACTGCAACCTTATAATATGAAGGAATCTTTCACTACATTCATCAAGAACTTCAACAATTGCCAAGATAAAAGAAAGAGAGCTTACTGCAATCTTATAATATGGAGGAATCTTTCACTCCATTCATCAAGAAGTTCAACAATTGCCTTAATCTAGCATCCATCATTACTTGGGACTACTTAAGACTACTCATCAAGGTGTTCAATCAATTACCGACACTCTCTAAGGATAGGCTGCTAAGATTTTTCTTTGGATATTGATTTCAAAATAAATCATGTCATAATGACATGAATCAATCTCCAAGCATTAAATTTTCCATCATACTTCTTAGAGTTGTTAGAATATATGATAACAAATAAGTCTTCCCACTATTCCCATCAAATTTTTTCACAATCCCCTATTCCTTTGTAGAAGTCCCTCAAGGAGTATATTTTGAGCAAAAGTTGTGTGTCACAAAAAGTACAACCCCTCCTTGAGATGTAGTATTATCCATCCAATAGAAAGAGGAAAGAAGAGGAAAAATAAAAAAGAGAGAAATTGAAAAGGGAAAAATGAAAAATAGTAAAATCTCTATGCTTAGAGTACGTGCTTTCACTTCATTGTACCTAGGAGTCCTCAAGTTAAAGGCACCTAGTGGCTTGACCACTGCATTACACCTAGGAGTCCTCAAGTTAAGTACATCTAATGGCTTGACCATATAGCTCCATCTCTAACCCCATAGCCCTTTCGCCACTAAGAAACTTTTGGATATATCAAGAGTAGGACATCTTGGGCTTTCTTGATAGATATGTGAAGAATCAAGATCACTAAATGTATTGACTCTCTTTAGTAGTAGTAGGTTACCTGGATGACAAGTGTGTTGTAATAATGTTGGTTAGACCTAGCTATACTAGTCAATTATTGACTAAGTCTCTTTCACACTATTATGTAGGCTTACATCTTACTTGGTATGGTGTATGTAAGTTAGAAAATAATGGATAATAAAAAAGGAAGAGTAGAAAGAGAGTACTCTGCTCTCTATGTTTTTCACATGTCTATATCTCTCTCTCCTTCTCTTTGCATCTTGAACATGGTATCAGAGCCATGAGACCTTGAGATCCTATGGGCTTGGCATTCCGATAGCTGGAGTAGGAAGACAAAAGCTAACTATCATTTGAAAAGAGACAATAGAACTTGCATCATCCAATTGTCTAGCTCAAAGTAGGCTTTTAGTCAAAGCTAGAACATGGCGTACATCATCCAATTGTCTAGCTCAAAGTAGGCTTTTAGTCAAAGCTAGAATGTGGCATACATCATACAAAGTAAACATACTACCTAAAGGAAACTATAGTTGGACATCTTCGATACCAACAATATCCAATGCGAAGTCATTACCCATTCTGATAGATCTTTTTATGCTATGGTAGGAGTGGAACCACTATTGATGAGGGGGTGACATGAAATGAAGCCCTTGAATAAATTGGACAACACTAAACATAGGTAGATGAGGCATCAATCAGCTATGAAATATTAAGAAAATAAGGTGCAAATATCTAGTCATCATTAGAATTGGTTTGGATAATACTAATCTCTTCAATCTTGACACTAGACTTTCTAAGGACAATGTTGTGATTCCTACACTTTATCCTTTCCCTTTTCCTTGCATTTGTCATCACACATTTTAAGGCACTATGGTTGAATATGACCCTGCTTTTTCCACAATAATGAAAAGTCAATGTGGACTTACGACCACAAGACTTACTATGAGACTATCCACATGACTGAGAATTAGAATGTTGAGATTCTCTTCCATGTTGGTCATTACTACTCCTACTATTATTGCCTCTGACTATCAAAGCATAAGAGGTGTAGCAAGCATCTATATTCTTTCTATTAACCTCTTTATTCAAGACTATACTCTCTCTACATCTTGAAATTCCCATTAGTAGGCATATTCGCACACATAGTAGTACAAAATGTGTCACATGACTCAAGAAATGTAACCAATAAGAACAAGGGATGAAGATTGTCCTTAAATTCAATCCCCTACAAAGACAAGTCGCTGAAAATAGAATGAAACTCATTTAAAGTTGGCAAACATGGAAGTCCCCTCTTTCATACAAAGGTCCATGAATTACTTCAACCAATACATCTGAGAGATAGGGCTCTACTTATCATAGACATTATGAATCTTATCCCATAATTGCCAGGTGCTCTACCCGTTAGAAATAACATTATGGTAGGCCTGCTTATAGTGTGACAAAATGATTGTAGATTTACATAACTCATCTAGTTCAGCCCAAGCCTCTGCATCAATGAGTTCAAGCTTGACACCCTCATATCTTAATGGTCTAATCTGCAATTTTTGCACTACAACCTGCCAAATTTGTGCCTTCGAATAGTTGTAGTTGGTGCCATCCAACTTGTCAATGTTGAAAATAGTATTGTCATTTGGACCCATAAGTCATAATGCAGTAAATGAAAGCACAGTTCAAGACAAATAGGTTTCTATAAATGACATCAAAAGTCCTAAAATCATAGCCAAATCAAGGGCTAAGCAAGAGAAATTTCCAAAATAGTAACCTATCCATAAACTATAATCACATAACTATCAAATCCAAGTGATTGCCCTTTGATAGAATGCATAAAACTGAAATGAAAAGATATTGTAATAAACAACAATAGTATTCTAATAATCAACTATGAGAAACCAAGAAAGAAAGGCTAGGAACAACCAGCACTGAAAGTTGTCACAATTGTAGTGTGTGAGTAACCATGCATGTGGTAGGCATAGACATCATGTATATAGAAGATTTTAGGGTAAAGAGAAGAGAACTGCCAAATGCATAATCCACTGAGCAAAGATCATTACGTAACGCAAAATCATATAAATATCACTAATAATACACTGACAGACATAAGTGCCAGAGTTTAAAGTAAGTGATTGAATCAACCCATTGTAGGGTAACTACATCCAATACATATCAAGAGAGCATGTATATGAAGTAAGTGACCCATGATCTTGGTGAAAGTAAGCTCAACCTCAATTGTGTAAATCCAAAGCTATATGGAATATCCAAAGTAGTGTAGGTAACTCCCAATGGAACAAAATCGAATGCCAAATGAGCAATGCAAGCTCAAAACATCAAGTACACGACATCCGAGTATCTAAGATACATGAAGCATAAGCCAAGCACATAAAACCCGATAGGTTCTTCAAGCACGTAACTGTCTAGGACACTAAAGTGACCAAGGCATGTAATCAGCCAAGATCAATGTAATGGAGCCCACATCTCAGCTCAAAGAATACCATTGCTTATTGAGGAGTATACATAATAGTGGTCAAATAAGTAATGATTCCAGTATTAAGCATCACTTTGTTACACACAGTTTTTATTTCTTTTAAGCAGAAATTTGGCCTCCATTTTTTTAAATAAAGTTGATAAGGTTTCAAAAGTGCATCACACCCATATTTATCATGGCTTAGGTGTTAAAAATTCAAATTTTGTGCATTTGTAGTCAATAGATTAGACTTCATGATGTTCTTCCATGTTAATGACAAACTTCCACAAAACAACCACTAGTTTCACCTTTGGTATAATCCATAATGTTCTTCTCATCTTGACAAGCCTTTGCGATGCAAGCGGTATATCCACTGAGTATCCCATAAAGCATTAATGAGAATTAGGTATAGGCTTTTCATTGATAAATGCTTGCTACCTTGCTATTATAACACTAAAATGATAGTTAAATCTAAGCTATTTCAAGCTCAAATAAGTCCCAAACGCATAGCCATATCATCCATGCACCAAAGAGCATCCTCAAAGCATCAAACATGCATTATAGAATTTATTGTTTGATGTTCAAACCATAATTGTTTTGTTCCATGTGAAAAAGAGAACACAAAACTACATAAAATCAACTATGTGGGCATTCAAATTTATAGCTCTCATCATGCTCTTCATTTTTAGCTATAGAATATCTCTAAATCTGATACCATATGCAAAAGTTCACTACAAGGGGAGGGGGGTTAGCGACATTGATGATATGTGATGCCCAAACTTTGCTATATGTGTCGCTATGGGTGTGTCACATTGCGACACACTTAAGGATGCAATATGCGACATTTTTGCATCGCTTATACGACATATTACGTGTCGCATATGTGATAGCAAGCATTGCTTAAGTGATGCTCTAGAACATTTTTTTATAAAATGTGCACAACACTCCTCACTCCCTCTCACTCGCACATACTTGCTCTCTCTCACTCACTAACACACACATATTTGGTCTCTCCATCTCTTATATATACATACACTTGCATGCACGCACACACACACACACACACACACACACACACACACACACACACACACACACACACACACTTGCTCTCTCACTCTCTCTCACCCTTACGCACACATACACTTTTTCTCTTACACACCCTCTCTCACTTACACACACACACACACACACACACACACTCTCTCTCTCTCTCTCTCTCTCTCTCTCTCTCTCTCTCTCTCTCTCTCTCTCTCTCTCTCTCTCTCTCTCTCTCTCTCTCTCTCTCATGCACACGCGAATGCAACATTGAGTATAAAACAGACTTGCTCTCATACAGAATGACACATACATTGATCACTTACACCAGACACAACATGGATCACGGTACACACTTTCTTTTTTCTCTACTAATTAGTGCTTTTAAAAAAATATATCAAACATGAGATGATTCACAAAACTTCAAAAAACACTTTATCAAACATGAAACGATTCGCAAGATCAAAACTAATCAGATATATATAAATTAATAAATATAAAATGTCATGGGCATGTCATGGAATGTGTTACATGAGTCTGATTAAGTATGTGGAAAAGAGTGGGAGAGGGGAGCTAGTGATCGGATGTGCTATCGGATGTGCTCTCTACATCTCCATGGGGCCTTGATGGCTATGAAGGTAGTCATGCCATAGCAGCTTGGGTCCGCTCCTCATTTATCCTCTTGCCCTTTGCCTCCTCTCTCGAGCTACAACATCCATATCTATCTCACCATGAATCTCTTGCATTAATAAAGATCAAGTATTGACAAATTAACAAATTGAACTATTATAAAAATGCGTGAAAAAATAACTAAAAGTAATAGAATGGATACTCACAAAAGGGTGTGTCAGAGGAAGCCTCCTTTGAAGGGCTTTGTACCCCTCAGAAGTCAGTGTTTGAATCTCTATTGTTGTTAGGGGACGACCGTAATCTTTGTTTTTTTCAAAAATAGATCCAAAGTTAGATTATTTTGGTTATTTTTCTTTCGTCTATGCTTCTAATTACATAAACAATAAAAATATATGGCATATACTTACAAAAGTAGCAACAAAACCATCTCTCCCCATGCGATCCAAGTGAGATGTATGTCCACTCAAGACTCTGGCCGGCTGCTACCTCCTATATCAATTCATTGAAATCAAAGGACAAATTATATTATATAATTTTAACTCTATAAGAATTTTGAAGTCAAAATACTTCAATAAAGCGATAAAAAAATGTACTCTTTGCTATGGAAATGCCACTCATAAACAGAACTCCCGATGGAAGTACATCCACAACTCATGGAGAAATCCAGTAGGCCTCTTATTGGTGGGATCATGTGCATACCTCTTGGTTGTGTTAAAAAAAAAGAGTGTCAATATAATATTTTGATTTTATATTTCTCACACTAGCATGCATGCTCTATTTGTGAGTCAATGAATAAAAAAGATCAGCATCATGTTTAATCTCTTTTATCTCTATTTATGGAGATTCAGATTCCTCTCGTACACCATCACCTCTGCATTACAGTCATGGTGGTTGTGTGGCATTTATCATTCCAGAGAGTGCTCCTTCACATAAATTAGAGTCTTCATATTATTATGAGGAGGAGCGAATTCTATGTTAGTATGATAGATGTCGAGGCTTGTATCGGAGGCCATGACGCCAATGTCATTCCCATGAGTCAGAATATGGTGTTTTTGTTCATGCACCAACACCAGCACAATGACATCAACCTATGGTTAGTGTTCTTTACATCCATTTACATTATTTTCATTTTTGTCGAAGGTACATATTAGTAATCATCACATTACACATGTAGGGATATGCAACTTCATTTGATGGTGAAGATGACATCTATGAATGAGATGCTTGTCATTCTCATACACAGCTTGGTTAGGCTACATAAAGTCGAGGAAGAAGGGCAAGAACCAATTGCACATTTGTGGAATGTGAAAATGGTCATGAACTAGGATACATGAGTAGAGATGTTCCAAGATATATTCTTGTCAATGCCATTAGATCATTGTGTGCTGGTGATGAACTATCAGTGAACTATGGATTTCGTAGACTTGCAAGAGCATCTCCACCTTTGGATTTAAGCTTAGATGATTTACTTCTCTTACTATGGTCCTTTTCCTTGGATCATCCCTTTCTATGTATACTCATTCCTAAGATGCATGAATACAACATCACTTTTCCTTGGATGCAAAAGCTAGTCTATCGAGCACGAGCACTTTGTTGTATTTTTTTTTTCTGAAGTAATATAATTAGCCACACTTTATTTGCAAAAAGAAAGCATACTCGTTCAACTCTCTATATATGGAAGCATGAATTGTGTTCTTTGTTTTTTCCAGGTTCCTCAATCTTTACATGTATATTTGATAATAACGAGATCCTTGTTTCATCAGATTGTCTCATTGCTTAGTGATGAATATAGAGAATGATGTGATAGGTTCTAGCCTATGATATAGAGAATAATGTGTGTCTACCCCCTCATGGAACCTCTTGAATGCCAAATGAGTACATGAGACTCCTTCGCAAGAGTGATCACTAAGAATTCAACAATGATGATGACATGGACGAGTTTATTAATGATTGGTATGAAGAAGGTGAAGCATGTGAGGATGAAAGCTTTCTTAGAGCTAAAGCACTTCAGCAAATCTACGAAGGCTCAAAATTGTTCTGATTAAGTGCGAATTTACTTATCTTAAACCTCCAAAGTTGTTATGCTTGGAGTAACGCATTTGTTTCAACACTATCAAAGTAAGCCACTTTTCCCATGTCAAGGTTGAGTGCGCTATTTAACAAAATCTAAGAGTTATGTGTGCTTGAAATGATGTAGGCTACTATCACAAAAGTTTTTACCTATTGGATTGGACTACAACACGATTCATGTATGTTCCAACGATTGTATTTTATATAGAGGTGAATACGAGAACAAGGAGAGATGCCCAAAATGTGAAACATCACGTTACAAAGATGCAAGCGGAAAGATCCCTCGCAAGGTGCTTCAACATTTTCCATTGGCTCCCCGTATACAGTATATATTTCAGACCCCAGAGTTCGCAAGACTTATGGATTGGGGAGCAAAGAACATAAGTACAGATGGGATTATGCAAATTCCCTCGGACTGTCTTGCCTTGAAGCATATCAATTCAAAGTGGCTAGAATTTGAACAAGAGCCGTGACACATTAAGATCTGCTTTGGATTGGACGGTGTGAATCCTTTCTCCATGTGTTCAAGTAAATGGTCCACTTGGCTAGTAGTTCTTGTGAACTACAAATTGCTACCATTTATTTGTTTTAAGAAACAACACCTAATTTTGTTCCTCGTAATCCCAAGAAAACGTCAAGTCCAATACCTTAATGTTTATTTGGCTCCTCTTATTGATGATCTCCTAGAGTTATGGAGAGGCATAGATGTGCTTGATGTGACAAAACAAGATGACAAAACAAGGTATCAAGTTTGTGGAATTCTAGCATGGACTATACACAAATTTCTTGGCTATGGATTTTGTTCAGGTATTCGATTGTGATTTAAGTAGCACATGTGGGAGTAATTTCATTTCAATTTAATATTTCATGCTCATGCCAAATGTTTTACTATGGAGGCAGGGTGTTCAACCAAGGGTTATAAAGCTTGTCTCCTATGTGGTGATTGGTTGAAATCTACATATAGTAAGCATTTCAACAAGAACATATATATTCGGCATAGACGATTCTTGCCTGAAGATCACTCATGACATCGAAAGACACAAGCTAGATACTTCAATGGAAAGGTTGAGAGTGGCTGATGTCCAATACTAATGACACCTATAGATTGGTACAAAAAGTGGACACAAGGACCTATCATTGATCCATAGTCAGAGCTTGCAAGCAATGAAGACAATGAACATGGTCAAGGACGAAGTTCTCTAGCTCCCTCTATCTCTATATGGTTTCATCTAGAGTATTGGAAGGATCTAAAGATTTGTCATCTTCTTGATCCTATGTATATATTTAAGAATGTAGGACACTCTTTATGGAAACATCTCATTGGTTTGAAGGACACAGAGCAAGCCAAAAATGACTTAAAGGAGCAAAATTGCAAGCGTGCTTTATGGCCTCGATTCAATGAAGAGATAGGAAGAAAAGAGTATACACATCCACCATGGGTGTTACCCCCACAAAGATTTCAATGATCAATTGGCGGTGGATATGGTCTATTTAAATACCCACACGATATGGTGCATCATTGCAAAACATATTTATTGTGGATGATGTGAGTCTTTCCAACTTGAAAACACATGATTGGCATAGTTTCACCAAGGTAACTCTTACTTTTTTCCTGACAAGTCGTGACGTATGCAGCATGTCCTCCATTTTGTAATCAATGGTTGTCTAACGAGTGGTGTTCGTGACGTTATCTACTGCTTGGGGAAGCTTGCAAGATATGTCTACACTTTGCACATGCCTATATCTATGCTTGGAATGGGATTTCATAATGTTCATCTATTCTTTCAAATGGATCACATCTAAGAAAATAGATGTGTTGTCAATAGTGCAAAAGAAAAGGGAATTCATTGATGGAGAAGGAGCTACCAACTTCTTTTTTTGGCATTCAAGTCCATGTGCTAATCCATTTGGTGGATGAGATAGAGATTGCAGGTGTTGTTAGCACTCGTTTTGGATGTTTTGGGTAGAGAGGTTCATGGGAGTCATGAAGGGGATTGTTCGCCAAAGAGCCCATCCATAGGGCTCAAAATTGGAGGGATGGTTGCTCGGAGAGTGCATGTACTACCTTGCTGAGTACGTTGAGCATGTTGATAAGGATGCTCCTCTTGTAGATGGATAGTGGATGAGCCCACTACACTATCAGATGAGGTATTATGTGGTAAGGGCGTTCCTTTCAAGGTCTTATATGAGGAACGTACGAACTTTTCCACATTTGTTATTCACAACTCATAGTGTATGGAAAAAGTGTTGAAGAGTATCGTGAAGTAGTTTGTAATGCATAAAGAAGATGAGAAGGTTGGAAATCTAGCAAGACAGAGCCTCCCTCAATTCTTTCATGGTTATCCCACTGTATTGAAGATGGAATCATGGAAGGGGAAGACATCAGTGATGAGCAAAGAGAGATTGGATTTGGTTGTGATTGAGAGGTAACATTTCTTTCTTTCATGTACCTATATTAAGTTGTATGTAATCTTAGTGATGTAACTTAAAGTTTACATATTTCATTCTTGCACTTTAGGTACACAGGTGTAGCAATATGTGGGCATATGGTCAACATCTTCAAGTCAACAGAATTGATCGCAACTACGTTAGACCCAAGATTCTTGCATTATCTCTTCTTTTAGCCAACAATCACATGCAAGCACATGAGACACAAATCTTATTGAAGAGGATCTCGACTATGTGGGAGCCATAGTCAGTATTTATGAGCTCGGCTACCGTATTTGCAAGAGGGTAATTTTTTACAACAATAGTACATTGACAATCTTTGCTTTAGACTTCCCTCTAAAATGTTGCAAATATTGTATGTTAACAAGTTGCGTTGATGGTTGACTGGTTCTGTGCTACAAAGGGGCTTGAGCCAGAATGAGACAAGGGCCATCTGGGTTTTGGTCAGTTGACTCTTCAAAGCCATTACAGACAACACGGGAACCATACATATTACTGACACACTGTGAGTAAGCTTTCTTCTATGCTGCCCCAGATTCGCATAGTCCATGGAGGCAAGTTGTGCCTATCGATCCTTAAGGATGATGACTGTTTGACACCACCTGTGGGGAGGCTAACCAATAGAGTCTACGAGAGGATGACTCAACTTCTATAGAGCCCAATTCACTCACAACATTAGCACAAGAAGAGCACCAAGAAGAGGAATTGAGCGACAATGATGCAACAGATGATGAGATAGAGGATCTTGAGTTTGAGTTGGACTTTGAGCCTCATGTAGACCCTAAACCATTGATAGCTTCTCTCGCTCTTGACATACAACTTACAAACGAGGAGCTTCAAGAGACAATGCAAGACAACGAAGAG